>NC_057804.1:611228-911228 GCF_018294505.1 Triticum aestivum
TGATGACCGACACGTAAGGGCAACTTGGGTTACAACAACTATGGAAATCACTTTGGGACCCCAAAACGGTGAGTAATAGTCCACGAAACGGGTCAGAATCGACAAAAACCGTGAGTGTTGATGACCGACACGTAAACGCACCCCGGGGTTCGTCAATCATGTAAATCACTTCGGGATCCCAAAACAGTGAGTAACAGTCCAAGAAAAGGGGCCAGAATCGGCCAAAACTGCGATTAGTGATTACCGACAGATAAGCGCACCTCGGGGTTCAACAACCATGAGACCCCAAAATGGTGAGTAATAGTCCACGAAAGAGCCCAGAATCGGAAAAAAGAGGATGATTGATGAACGACACATAAACGCACCCCTAGGTTCGTTAATCATGGAAATCGCTCAGGGACCCCAAATCTATGAGTAATAGTCCATGAAACGGGGCAGAATCGGCCAAAACTGTGAGTGTAGATCACCGACAGATAAACGTGCCCCGGGGATCGTCAATCATGAAAATAGCTCCGGGACGCCAAAACTCAGTAAAAGTCCAAGAAACGGGCAAGAATCGGGCAAAACTGCGATTGTTGATGACCGACACGTAAGGGCACCTTGGGGTACAACAACTATGGAAATCACTTTGGGACCCCAAAACGGTGGATAATAGTCCATGAAACGGTTCAGAATCGACAAAAACTATGAGTGTTGATGACCGACACGTAAACGCACCCCGGGGTTCGTCAATCATGGAAATCACTTCGGGATCCCAAAACAGTGAATAATAGTCCAAGAAACGGGGCCAAAATCGGCCAAAACTGCGATTAGTGATAGCCGACATATAAGGCGCACCTTGGGGTTCAACAACCATGAGACCCCAAAATGGTGAGTAATAGTCCACGAAATAGCCCAGAATCGGAAAAAAGAGGATTATTGATGAATGACACATAAACGCACCCCGAAGTTCGTCAATCATGGAAATCGCTCAAGGACCCCAAATATGTGAGTAATAGTCAATGAAACAGGGCAGAATTGTCCAAAACTGCGAGTGTTGATGACCGACAGATAAACGCGCCCCGGGGATCATCAATCATGAAAATAGCTCCGGGACCCCAAAACTCAGTAATAGTCCAAGAACGGGCCAGAATCGGCCAAAACTGCGATTGTTGATGATCGACACGTAAGGGCACCTTGGGGTACAACAACTATGGAAATCACTTTGGGACCCCAAAATGGTGAGTAATAGTCCACGAAACGGGTTAGAATTGACAAAAACCGTGAGTGTTAATGACCGACACGTAAACGCACCCCGGGGTTCGTCAATCATGGAAATCACTTTGGGATCCCAAAACAGTGAGTAATAGTCCAAGAAAAGGAGCCAGAATTGCCCAAAACTGCGATTAGTGATAACCGAGAGATAAGCGCACCTTGGGGTTCAACAACCATGAGACCCCAAAATGGTGAGTAATAGTCCACGAAAGAGCCCAGAATCGGAAAAAAGAGGATTATTGATGAACGACACATAAACGCACCCCTAGGTTCGTCAATCATGGAAATCGCTCAGGCACCCCAAATCTATGAGTAATAGTCTATGAAACGGGGCAGAATCGGCCAAAACTGTGAGTGTTGATGACCGACAGATAAACGCGCCCCGGGGATCATCAATCATGGAAATAGCTCCGGGACCCCAAAACTCAGTAATAGTCCAAGAAACGTGCCAGAATCGGCCAAAACTACGATTCTTGATGACCGACACGTAAGGGCACCTTGGGGTATAACAATTATGGAAATCACTTTGGGACCCCAAAACGGTGAGTAATAGTCCACGAAGTGGGTCAGAATCGACAAAAATCGTGAGTGTTAATGACCGACACGTAAACGCACCCCGGGGTTCGTCAATCATGGATATCACTTCGAGATCCCAAAACAGTGAGTAATAGTCCAAGAAAAGGAGCCAGAATCGGCCAAAACTGCGATTAGTGATAACCGACAGATAAGCGCACCTTGGGGTTCAACAACCATGAGACCCCAAAATGGTGAGTAATAGTCCATGAAAGAGCCCAAAATCGGAAAAAAGAGGATTATTGATGAACGACACATAAACGCTCCCCTAGGTTCGTCAATCATGCAAATCGCTCAGGGACCCCACATCTGTGAGTAATAGTCCATGAAACGGGGGCAAAATCGGCCAAAACTGTGAGTGTTGATGACCGACAGATAAACGCGCCCTGGGGATCGTCAATCATGAAAATAGCTCCGGGACCCAAAAACTCAGTAATAGTCCAAGAAACGGGCCAGAATCGGCCAAAACTGTGATTGTTGATGACCAATACGTAAGGGCACTTTGGGGTACAAAAACTATGGAAATCACTTTGGGACCCCAAAACGGTGAGTAATAGTCCATGAAAGGGGTCAGAATCGACAAAAACCGTGAGTGTTAATGACCGACACGTAAACGCACCCGGGGGGTTCGTCAATCATGGAAATCACTTCGGGATCCCAAAATAATGAGTAATAGTCCAAGAAAAGGGGCCAGAATCGGCCAAAACTGCGATTAGTGATAACCAACACATAAGCGCACCTTGGGGTTCAACAACCATGAGATCTCAAAATGGTGAGTAATAGTCCACGAAAGAGCCCAGAATCGGAAAGAAGAGGATTATTGATGAACGACGCATAAACGCACCCCGAGGTTCGTCAATCATGGAAATCGCTCAGGGACCCCAAATCTATGAGTAATAGTCCATGAAACAGGGCAGAATCGTCCAAAATTGCGAGTGTTGATGACCGACGGATAAACACGCCCCGGGGATCGTCAATCATGAAAATAGCTCCGGGACCCCAAAACTCAGTAATAGTCTAAGAAACGGGCCAGAATCGGCCAAAACTGCGATTGTTGATGACCGACACGTAAGGGCACCTTGGGGTACAACTACTATGGAAATCACTTTGGGACCCCAAAACGGTGAGTAATAGTCCACGAAACGGGACAGAATCGACAAATACCGTGAGTGTTAATGACCGACACGTAAATGCACCCCGGGGTTCGTCAATCATGGAAATCACTTCGGGATCCCAAAACAGTGAGTAATAGTCCTACAAAAGCAGCCAGAATCGGCCATAACTGCGATTAGTGATAACCGACAGATAAGCGCACCTTGGGGTTCAACAACCATGAGACCCCAAAATGGTGAGTAATAGTCCACGAAAGAGCCCAGAATCGGAAAAAAGAGGATTACTGATGAACGACACATAAACGCACCCCTAGGTTCGTCAATCATGGAAATCGCTCAGGGACCCCAAATCTATGAGTAATAGTCCATGAAACGGGGCAGAATCGGCCAAAACTGTGAGTGTTGATGACCAACAGATAAACGCGCCCCGGGGATCATCAATCATGAAAATAGCTCTGAGACCCCAAAACTCAGTAATAGTCCAAGAAACGAGCCAGAATCGGCCAAAACTGCGATTGTTGATGACCGACACGTAAGGGCACCTTGGGTTACAACAACTATGGAAATCACTTTGGGACCCCAAAACGGTGAGTAATAGTCCACGAAACGAGTCAGAATCGACAAAAATCGTGAGTGTTAATGACCGACACGGAAACGCACCCCGGGGTTCGTCAATCATGGAAATCACTTCGGGATCCCAAAACAGTGAGTAATAGTCCAAGTAAAGGAGCCAGAATCGGCCAAAACTGCGATTAGTGATAACCGACAGATAAGCGCACCTTGGGGTTCAACAACCATGAGACCCCAAAAAGGTGAGTAATAGTCCACGAAAGAGCCCAGAATCGGAAAAAAGAGGATTATTGATGAACGACACATAAACGCTCCCCTAGGTTTGTCAATCATGGAAATCGCTCAGGGACCCCAAATCTATGAGTAATAGTCCATGAAACGGGGCAGAATGGGCCAAACCTGTGAGTGTTGATGACCGACAGATAAACGTGCCCCGGGGATCGTCAATCATGAAAATAGCTCCGGGACGCCAAAACTCAGTAACAGTCCAAGAAACGGGCCAGAATCGACCAAAAGTATGATTGTTGATGAACGATACGTAAGGGCACCTTGGGGTACAACAACTATGAGTAATAGTACACGAAACGGGTCAGAATCGACAAAAACCGTGAGTGTTGATGACCGACACGTAAACGCACCCCGAGGTTCATCAATCATGTAAATCACTTCGGGATCCCAAAACAGTGAGTAACAGTCCAAGAAAATGGGCCAGAATCGGCCAAAACTGCGATTAGTGATTACCGACAGATAAGCGCACCTCGGGGTTCAACAACCATGAGACCCCAAAATGGTGAGTAATAGTCCACGAAAGAGCCCAGAATCGGAAAAAAGAGGATGATTGATGAACGACACATAAACGCACCCCTAGGTTCGTTAATCATGGAAATCGCTCAGGGACCCCAAATCTATGAGTAATAGTCCATGAAACGGGGCAGAATCGGCCAAAACTGTGAGTGTAGATGACCGACAGATAAACGTGCCCCGGGGATCGTCAATCATGAAAATAGCTCCGGGACGCAAAAACTCAGTAATAGTCCAAGAAACGGGCAAGAATCGGGCAAAACTGCGATTGTTGATGACCGACACGTAAGGGCACCTTGGGGTACAACAACTATGGAAATCACTTTGGGACCCCAAAACGGTGGATAATAGTCCGTGAAACGGTTCAGAATCGACAAAAACTGTGAGTGTTGATGACCGACACGTAAACGCACCCCGGGGTTCGTCAATCATGGAAATCACTTCGGGATCCCAAAACAGTGAATAATAGTCCAAGAAACGGGGCCAAAATCGGCCAAAACTGCGATTAGTGATAGCCGACATATAAGGCGCACCTTGGGGTTCAACAACCATGAGACCCCAAAATGGTGAGTAATAGTCCACGAAATAGCCCAGAATCAGAAAAAAGAGGATTATTGATGAATGACACATAAACGCACCCCGAAGTTGGTCAATCACGGAAATCGCTCAAGGTCCCCAAATATGTGAGTAATAGTCAATGAAACAGGGCAGAATTGTCCAAAACTGCGAGTTTTGATGACCGACAGATAAACGCGCCCCGGGGATCATCAATCATGAAAATAGCTCCGGGACCCCAAAACTCAGTAATAGTCCAAGAACGGGCCAGAATCGGCCAAAACTGCGATTGTTGATGATCGACACGTAAGGGCACCTTGGGGTACAACAACTATGGAAATCACGTTGGGACCCCAAAATGGTGAGTAATAGTCCACGAAACGGGTTAGAATCGACAAAAACCGTGAGTGTTAATGACCGACACGTAAACGCACCCCGGGGTTCATCAATCATGGAAATCACTTTGGGATCCCAAAACAGTGAGTAATAGTCCAAGAAAAGGAGCCAGAATCGGCCAAAACTGCGATTAGTGATAACCGAGAGATAAGCGCACCTTGGGGTTCAACAACCATGAGACCCCAAAATGGTGAGTAATAGTCCATGAAAGAGCCCAAAATCGGAAAAAAGAGGATTATTGATGAACGACACATAAACGCTCCCCTAGGTTCGTCAATCATGCAAATCGCTCAGGGACCCCACATCTGTGAGTAATAGTCCATGAAACGGGGGCAAAATCGGCCAAAACTGTGAGTGTTGATGACCGACAGATAAACGCGCCCCGGGGATCGTCAATCATGAAAATAGCTCCGGGACCCAAAAACTCAGTAATAGTCCAACAAACGGGCCAGAATCGGCCAAAACTGTGATTGTTGATGACCGATACGTAAGGGCACTTTGGGGTACAAAAACTATGGAAATCACTTTGGGACCCCAAAACGGTGAGTAATCGTCCATGAAAGGGGTCAGAATCGACAAAAACCGTGAGTGTTAATGACCGACACGTAAACGCACCCGGGGGGTTCGTCAATCATGGAAATCACTTCGGGATCCCAAAATAATGAGTAATAGTCCAAGAAAAGGGGCCAGAATCGGCCAAAACTACGATTAGTGATAACCGACACATAAGCGCACCTTGGGGTTCAACAACCATGAGATCTCAAAATGGTGAGTAATAGTCCACAAAAGAGCCCAGAATCGGAAAAAAGAGGATTATTGATGAACGACGCATAAACGCACCCCGAGGTTCGTCAATCATGGAAATCGCTCAGGGACCCCAAATCTATGAGTAATAGTCCATGAAACAGGGCAGAATCGTCCAAAATTGCGAGTGTTGATGACCGACGGATAAACACGCCCCGGGGATCGTCAATCATGAAAATAGCTCCGGGACCCCAAAACTCAGTAATAGTCCAAGAAACGGGCCAGAATCGGCCAAAACTGCGATTGTTGATGACCGACACGTAAGGGCACCTTGGGGTACAACTACTATGGAAATCACTTTGGGACCCCAAAACGGTGAGTAATAGTCCACGAAACGGGACAGAATCGACAAATACCGTGAGTGTTAATGACCGACACGTAAATGCACCCCGGGGTTCGTCAATCATGGAAATCACTTCGGGATCCCAAAACAATGAGTAATAGTCCTACAAAAGCAGCCAGAATCGGCCATAACTGCGATTAGTGATAACCGACAGATAAGCGCACCTTGGGGTTCAACAACCATGAGACCCCAAAATGGTGAGTAATAGTCCACGAAAGAGCCCAGAATCGGAAAAAAGAGGATTACTGATGAACGACACATAAACGCACCCCTAGGTTCGTCAATCATGGAAATCGCTCAGGGACCCCAAATCTATGAGTAATAGTCCATGAAACGGGGCAGAATCGGCCAAAACTGTGAGTGTTGATGACCAACAGATAAACGCGCCCCGGGGATCATCAATCATGAAAATAGCTCTGAGACCCCAAAACTCAGTAATAGTCCAAGAAACGAGCCAGAATCGGCCAAAACTGCGATTGTTGATGACCGACACGTAAGGGCACCTTGGGTTACAACAACTATGGAAATCACTTTGGGACCCCAAAACGGTGAGTAATAGTCCACGAAACGAGTCAGAATCGACAAAAATCGTGAGTGTTAATGACCGACACGGAAACGCACCCCGGGGTTCGTCTATCATGGAAATCACTTCGGGATCCCAAAACAGTGAGTAATAGTCCAAGAAAAGGAGCCAGAATCGGCCAAAACTGCGATTAGTGATAACCGACAGATAAGCGCACCTTGGGGTTCAACAACCATGAGACCCCAAAAAGGTGAGTAATAGTCCACGAAAGAGCCCAGAATCGGAAAAAAGAGGATTATTGATGAACGACACATAAACGCTCCCCTAGGTTTGTCAATCATGGAAATCGCTCAGGGACCCCAAATCTATGAGTAATAGTCCATGAAACGGGGCAGAATGGGCCAAACCTGTGAGTGTTGATGACCGACAGATAAACGTGCCTCGGGGATCGTCAATCATGAAAATAGCTCCGGGACGCCAAAACTCAGTAACAGTCCAAGAAACGGGCCAGAATCGACCAAAACTACGATTGTTGATGAACGATACGTAAGGGCACCTTGGGGTACAACAACTATGAGTAATAGTCCACGAAACGGGTCAGAATCGACAAAAACCGTGAGTGTTCATGACCGACACGTAAACGCACCCCGGGGTTCATCAATCATGTAAATCACTTCGGGATCCCAAAACAGTGAGTAACAATCCAAGAAAATGGGCCAGAATCGGCCAAAACTGCGATTAGTGATTACCGACAGATAAGCGCACCTCGGGGTTCAACAACCATGAGACCCCAAAATGGTGAGTAATAGTCCATGAAAGAGCCCAGAATCGGAAAAAAGAGGATGATTGATGAACGACACATAAACGCACCCCTAGGTTCGTTAATCATGGAAATCGCTCAGGGACCCCAAATCTATGAGTAATAGTCCATGAAACGGGGCAGAATCGGCCAAAACTGTGAGTGTAGATGACCGACAGATAAACGTGCCCCGGGGATCGTCAATCATGAAAATAGCTCCGGGACGCCAAAACTCAGTAATAGTCCAAGAAACGGGCAAGAATCGGGCAAAACTGCGATTGTTGATGACCGACACGTAAGGGCACCTTGGGGTACAACAACTATGGAAATCACTTTGGGACCCCAAAACGGTGGATAATAGTCCGTGAAACGGTTCAGAATCGACAAAAACTGTGAGTGTTGATGACCGACACGTAAACGCACCCCGGGGTTCGTCAATCATGGAAATCACTTCGGGATCCCAAAACAGTGAATAATAGTCCAAGAAACGGGGCCAAAATCGGCCAAAACTGCGATTAGTGATAGCCGACATATAAGGCGCACCTTGGGGTTCAACAACCATGAGACCCCAAAATGGTGAGTAATAGTCCACGAAATAGCCCAGAATCGGAAAAAAGAGGATTATTGATGAATGACACATAAACGCACCCCGAAGTTCGTCAATCATGGAAATCGCTCAAGGACCCCAAATATGTGAGTAATAGTCAATGAAACAGGGCAGAATTGTCCAAAACTGCGAGTGTTGATGACCGACAGATAAACGCGCCCCGGGGATCATCAATCATGAAAATAGCTCCGGGACCCCAAAACTCAGTAATAGTCCAAGAACGGGCCAGAATCGGCCAAAACTGCGATTGTTGATGATCGACACGTAAGGGCACCTTGGGGTACAACAACTATGGAAATCACTTTGGGACCCCAAAATGGTGAGTAATAGTCCACGAAACGGGTTAGAATTGACAAAAACCGTGAGTGTTAATGACCGACACGTAAACGCACCCCGGGGTTCGTCAATCATGGAAATCACTTTGGGATCCCAAAACAGTGAGTAATAGTCCAAGAAAAGGAGCCAGAATCGGCCAAAACTGCGATTAGTGATAACCGAGAGATAAGCGCACCTTGGGGTTCAACAACCATGAGACCCCAAAATGGTGAGTAATAGTCCACGAAAGAGCCCAGAATCGGAAAAAAGAGGATTATTGATGAACGACACATAAACGCACCCCTAGGTTCGTCAATCATGGAAATCGCTCAGGGACCCCAAATCTATGAGTAATAGTCCATGAAACGGGGCAGAATCGGCCAAAACTGTGAGTGTTGATGACCGACAGATAAACGCGCCCCGGGGATCATCAATCATGGAAATAGCTCCGGGACCCCAAAACTCAGTAATAGTCCAAGAAACGTGCCAGAATCGGCCAAAACTACGATATTTGATGACCGACACGTCAGGGCACCTTGGGGTATAACAATTATGGAAATCACTTTGGGACCCCAAAACGGTGAGTAATAGTCCACGAAATGGGTCAGAATCGACAAAAACCGTGAGTGTTAATGACCGACACGTAAACGCACCCCGGGGTTCGTCAATCATGGATATCACTTCGAGATCCCAAAACAGTGAGTAATAGTCCAAGAAAAGGAGCCAGAATCGGCCAAAACTGCGATTAGTGATAACCGACAGATAAGCGCACCTTGGGGTTCAACAACCATGAGACCCCAAAATGGTGAGTAATAGTCCATGAAAGAGCCCAAAATCGGAAAAAAGAGGATTATTGATGAACGACACATAAACGCTCCCCTAGGTTCGTCAATCATGCAAATCGCTCAGGGACCCCACATCTGTGAGTAATAGTCCATGAAACGGGGGCAAAATCGGCCAAAACTGTGAGTGTTGATGACCGACAGATAAACGCGCCCCGGGGATCGTCAATCATGAAAATAGCTCCGGGACCCAAAAACTCAGTAATAGTCCAAGAAACGGGCCAGAATCGGCCAAAACTGTGATTGTTGATGACCGATACGTAAGGGCACTTTGGGGTACAAAAACTATGGAAATCACTTTGGGACCCCAAAACGGTGAGTAATAGTCCATGAAAGGGGTCAGAATCGACAAAAACCGTGAGTGTTAATGACCGACACGTAAACGCACCCGGGGGGTTCGTCAATCATGGAAATCACTTCGGGATCCCAAAATAATGAGTAATAGTCCAAGAAAAGGGGCCAGAATCGGCCAAAACTGCGATTAGTGATAACCGACACATAAGCGCACCTTGGGGTTCAACAACCATGAGATCTCAAAATGGTGAGTAATAGTCCACGAAAGAGCCCAGAATCGGAAAAAAGAGGATTATTGATGAACGACACATAAACGCACCCCGAGGTTCGTCAATAGTGGAAATCGCTCAGCGACCCCAAATCTATGAGTAATAGTCAATGAACCGGGGCAGAATCGTCCAAAACTATGAGTGTTGATGACCGACAGATAAACGTGCCCCAGGGATCGTCAATCATGAAAATAGCTCCGGGAGCCCAAAACTCAGTAACAGTCCAAGAAACGGGCCAGAATCGGCCAAAACTTTGATTGTTGATGACCGATACGTAAGGGCACCTTGCTGTACAACAACTATGAGTAATAGTCCACGAAACAGGTCAGAATCGACAAAAACCGTGAGTGTTGATGACCGACACGTAAACGCACCCAGGGTTCGTCAATCATGTAAATCACTTCGAGATCCCAAAACAGTGAGTAATAGTCCAAGAAAATGGGCCAGAATCGGCCAAAACTGCGATTAATGATAACCGACACATAAGCGCACCTTGGGGTTCAACAACCATGAGACCCCAAAATGGTGAGTAATAGTCCACGCAAGAGCCCAGAATCGGAAAAAAGAGGATTATTGATGAACGACACATAAACGCACCCCTAGGTTCATTAATCATGGAAATCGCTCAGGGACCCCAAATCTACGAGTAATAGTCCATGAAACGGGGCAGAATCGGCCAAAACTGTGAGTGTTGATGACCGACAGATAAACGCGCCCCGGGGATCATCAATCATGGAAATAGCTCCGGGACCCCAAAACTCAGTAATAGTCCAAGAAACGTGCCAGAATCGGCCAAAACTACGATTCTTGATGACCGACACGTCAGGGCACCTTGGGGTATAACAATTATGGAAATCACTTTGGGACCCCAAAACGGTGAGTAATAGTCCACGAAATGGGTCAGAATCGACAAAAACCGTGAGTGTTAATGACCGACACGTAAACGCACCCCGGGGTTCGTCAATCATGGATATCACTTCGAGATCCCAAAACAGTGAGTAATAGTCCAAGAAAAGGAGCCAGAATCGGCCAAAACTGCAATTAGTGATAACCGACAGATAAGCGCACCTTGGGGTTCAACAACCATGAGACCCCAAAATGGTGAGTAATAGTCCATGAAAGAGCCCAAAATCGGAAAAAAAGAGGATTATTGATGAACGACACATAAACGCTCCCCTAGGTTCGTCAATCATGCAAATCGCTCAGGGACCCCACATCTGTGAGTAATAGTCCATGAAACGGGGGCAAAATCGGCCAAAACTGTGAGTGTTGATGACCGACAGATAAACGCGCCCCGGGGATCGTCAATCATGAAAATAGCTCCGGGACCCAAAAACTCAGTAATAGTCCAAGAAACGGGCCAGAATCGGCCAAAACTGTGATTGTTGATGACCGATACGTAAGGGCACTTTGGGGTACAAAAACTATGGAAATCACTTTGGGACCCCAAAACGGTGAGTAATAGTCCATGAAAGGGGTCAGAATCGACAAAAACCGTGAGTGTTAATGACCGACACGTAAACGCACCCGGGAGGTTCGTCAATCATGGAAATCACTTCGGGATCCCAAAATAATGAGTAATAGTCCAAGAAAAGGGGCCAGAATCGGCCAAAACTGCGATTAGTGATAACCGACACATAAGCGCACCTTGGGGTTCAACAACCATGAGATCTCAAAATGGTGAGTAATAGTCCACGAAAGAGCCCAGAATCGGAAAAAAGAGGATTATTGATGAACGACACATAAACGCACCCCGAGGTTCGTCAATCATGGAAATCGCTCAGGGACCCCAAATCTATGAGTAATAGTCAATGAACCGGGGCAGAATCGTCCAAAACTATGAGTGTTGATGACCGACAGATAAACGTGCCCCAGGGATCGTCAA
Organism: Triticum aestivum; assembly: GCF_018294505.1. Lineage (NCBI taxonomy): Eukaryota > Viridiplantae > Streptophyta > Magnoliopsida > Poales > Poaceae > Triticum > Triticum aestivum. The sequence goes on from NC_057804.1 coordinate 623,171, forward strand.
TCATGAAAATAGCTCCGGGAGCCCAAAACTCAGTAACAGTCCAAGAAACGGGCCAGAATCGGCCAAAACTTTGATTGTTGATGACCGATACGTAAGGGCACCTTGCTGTACAACAACTATGAGTAATAGTCCACGAAACAGGTCAGAATCGACAAAAACCGTGAGTGTTGATGACCAACACGTAAACGCACCCAGGGTTCGTCAATCATGTAAATCACTTCGAGATCCCAAAACAGTGAGTAATAGTCCATGAAAATGGGCCAGAATCGGCCAAAACTGCGATTAATGATAACCGACACATAAGCGCACCTTGGGGTTCAACAACCATGAGACCCCAAAATGGTGAGTAATAGTCCACGCAAGAGCCCAGAATCGGAAAAAAGAGGATTATTGATGAACGACACATAAACGCACCCCTAGGTTCATTAATCATGCAAATCGCTCAGGGACCCCAAATCTACGAGTAATAGTCCATGAAATGGGGCAGAATCGGCCAAAACTGTGAGTGTTGATGACCGACAGATAAACGTGCCCCGGGGATTGTCAATCATGAAAATAGCTCCGGGACCCCAAAACTCAGTAATAGTCCAAGAAATGGGCCAGAATAGGCCAAAACTGCGGTTGTGGATGACCGACACGTAAGGGCACCTTGGGGTACAACAACTATGGAAATCACTTTGGGACCCCAAAACGGTGACTAATAGTCCATGAAACGGTTCAGAATCGACAAAAACCGTGAGTGTTGATGACCGACACGTAAACGCATCCCGGGGTTCGTCAATCATAGAAATCACTTCGGGATCCCAAAACAGTGAATAATAGTACAAGAAACGGGTCCAGAATCGGCCAAAACTGCGATTGGTGATAACCGACATACAAGCGCATCTTGGGGTTCAACAACCATGAGACCCCAAAATGGTGAGTAATAGTCCACGAAATAGCCCAGAATCGGAAAAAAGAGGATTATTGATGAATGACACATAAACGCACCCCGACGTTCGTCAATCATGGAAATCGCTCAGGGACCCCAAATCTATGAGTAATAGTCCATGAAACGGGGCAGAATCGGTCAAAACTGTGAGTGTTGATGACCGACAGATAAACGCGCCCCGAGGATCATCAATCATGGAAATAGCTCCGGGACCCCAAAACTCAGTAATAGTCCAAGAAATGTGCCAGAATCGGCCAAAACTGCGATTGTTGATGACCGACACGTAAGGGCATCTTGGGGTATAACAATTATGGAAATCACTTTGGGACCCCAAAACGGTGAGTAATAGTCCAAGAAAAGGAGCCAGAATCGGCCAAAACTGCGATTAGTGATAACCGACAGATAAGTGCACCTTGGGGTTCAACAACCATGAGACCCCAAAATGGTGAGTAATAGTCCACGAAAGAGCCCAGAATCGGAAAAAAGAGGATTATTGATGAACGACACATAAACGCTCCCCTAGGTTCGTCAATCATGCAAATCGCTCAGGGACCCCAAATCTATGAGTAATAGTCCATGAAACGAGGGCAGAATCGGCCAAAACTGTGAGTGTTGATGACCGACAGATAAACGTGCCCCGGGGATTGTCAATCATGAAAATAGCTCCGGGACCCAAAAACTCAGTAATAGTCCAAGAAACGGGCCAGAATCGGCCAAAACTGTGATTGTTGATGACCGATACGTAAGGGCACCTTGGGGTACAAAAACTATGGAAATCACTTTGGGACCCCAAAACGGTGAGTAATAGTCCATGAAAGCGGTCAGAATCAACAAAAACCGTGAGTGTTAATGACCGACACGCAAACGCACCTCGGGGTTCGTCAATCATGGAAATCACTTCGGGATCCCAAAACAATGAGTAATAGTCCAAGAAAAGGGGCCAGAATCGGCCAAAACTGCAATTAGTGATAACCGACACATAAGTGCACCTTGGGGTTCAACAACCATGAGATCTCAAAATGGTGAGTAATAGTCCACGAAAGAGCCCGGAATCGGAAAAAAGAGGATTATTGATGAACGACACATAAACGCACCCCGAGGTTCGTCAATCATGGAAATCGCTCAGGGACCCCAAATCTATGAGTAATAGTCAATGAAACGGGGCAGAATCGTCCAAAACTATGAGTGTTGATGACCGAGAGATAAACGTGCCCCGGGGATCGTCAATCATGAAAATAGCTCCGGGACCCCAAACAAGGTAACAGTCCAAGAAACGGGCCAGAATCGGCCAAAACTGCGATTGTTGATGACCGATACGTAAGGGCACTTTGGGTACAACAACTATGAGTAATACTCCATGAAACGGGTCAGAATCGACAAAAACCGTGTGTGTTGATAACCGACACGTAAACGCACCCCGGGGTTTGTCACTCATGGAAATCACTTCGGGATCCCAAAACAGTGAGTAATAGTCCAAGAAAAGGGGCTAGAATCGGCCAAAACTGCGATTAGTGATAACCGACAGATAAGCGCACCTTGGGGTTCAACAACCATGAGACACCAAATGGTGAGTAATAGTCCACGAAAGAGCCCAGAATCGGAAAAAAGATGATTATTGATGAACGACACATAAACGCACCCCTAGGTTTGTCAATCATGGAAATCGCTCGGGGACCCCAAATCTATGAGTAATAGTCCATGAAACGGGGCAGAATCGGCCAAAACTATGAGTGTTGATGACCGACAGATAAATGTGCCCCGGGGATCGTCAATCATGAAAATAGCAACGGGACCCCAAAACTCAGTAATTGTCCAAGAAACGGGCCAGAATCGACCAAAACTGCGATTGTTGATGACCGACACGTAAGGGCATCTTGGGGTACAACAACTATGGAAATCACGTTGGGACCCCAAAACGGTGAGTAATAGTCCACGAAACGGGTCAGAATCGACAAAAACCGTGAGTGTTGATGACCGACACGTAAACGCACCTCGGGGTTTGTCAATCATGGAAATCACTTCGGGATCCAAAAACAGTGAGTAATAGTCCAAGAAACGGGGCCAGAATCGGCCAAACTGCGATTAGTGATAACCGACAGATAAGCGCACCTTGGGGTTCAACAACCATGAGACCCCAAAATGGTGAGTAATAGTCCACGAAAGAGCCTAGAATCGGAAAAAAGAGGATTATTGATGAACGACACATTAACGCACCCCTGGGTTCGTCAATCGCGGAAATCGGTCAGGGACCCCAAATCTATGAGTAATAGTCCATGAAACAGGGCAGAATCAGCCAAAACTGTGAGTGTTGATGACCGACAGATAAACGCGCCCCGGGGATTGTCAATCATGAAAATAGCTCCGGGACCCCAAAACTCAGTAATAGTCCAAGAAACGCGCCAGAATCGGCTAAAACTGCGATTGTTGATGACCGACACGTAAGGGCACCTTGGGGTACAACAACTATGGAAATCACTTTGGGACCCCAAAACGGTGACTAATAGTCCACGAAATGGGTCAGAATCGACAAAAACCGTGAGTGTTGATGACCGACACGTAAACGCACTCCGGGGTTCGTCAATCATGGAAATCACTTTGGGATCCCAAAACAGTGAGTAATAGTCCAAGAAACGGGGCCAGAATCGGCCAAAACTGCGATTAGTGGTAACCGACATATAAGCGCACCTTGGAGTTCAACAACCATGAGACCCCAAAATGGTAAGTAATAGTCCACGAAAGAGCCTAGAATGGGAAAAAAGAGGATCATTGATGAACGACACATAAACACACCCCTGGGTTCGTCAATCATGGAAATCGCTCAGGGACCCCAAATCTGTGAGTAATAGTCCATGAAACGGGGCAGAATCGGCCAAAATTGTGAGTGTTGATGACCGACAGATAAACGCGCCCCGGGGATCGTCAATCATGAAAATAGCTCCCGGACCCCAAAACTCAGTAATACTCCAAGAAACGGGCCAGAATCGACAAAAACTACGATTGTTGATGACCAACACGTAAGGGCACCTTGGGGTACAACAACTATGGAAATCACTTTGGGACCCTAAAACGGTGAGTAATAGTCCACGAAACGGGTCAGAATCGACAAAAACCGTGAGTTTTGATGACCGACACGTAAACGGACCCCGGGGTTCGTCAATCATGGAAATCACTGCGGGATCCCAAAATAGTGAGTAATAGTCCAAGAAACAGGGCCAGAACCGGCCAAAACTGCGATTGGTGATAACCGACATATAAGCACACCTTGGGGTTCAACAATCACGAGACCCCAAAATGGTGAGTAATAGTCCACGAAAGAGCTCAGAATCGAAAAAAAGAGGATTATTGATGAACGACACATAAACGCACCCCTGGGTTCTTTAATCATGAAAATCGCTCAGGGATCCCAAATCTATGAGTAATAGTCCATGAAACAGGGCAGAATCGGCCAAAATAGCTTCAGGACCTCAAAACTCAGTAATAGTCCAAGAAACGGGCCAGAATCGACCAAAACTGTGATTGTTGATGACCGACACGTAAGGGCACCTTGGGGTACAGTAACTATGGGAATAACTTTGGGACCCCAAAACGGTGAGTAATTGTCCACGAAACGGGTTTGAATCGACAAAAACCATGAGTGTTGATGACCGACACGTAAACGCACCCCGGGGTTCGTCAATCATGGAAATCACTCTGGGATCCCAAAACAGTGAGTAATAGTCCAAGAAACGGGGCCAGAATCGTCCAAAACTGTGATTAGTGATAACCGACATATAAGCGCACCTTGGGGTTCAACAACCATGAGACCCTAAAATGGTGAGTAATAGTCCACGAAAGAGCCCAGAATCGGAAAAAAGAGGATTATTGATGAACGCCACATAAACGCACCCCTAGGTTCGTCAATCATGGAAATCGCTCAGGGACCCCAAATCTATGAGTAATAGTCCATGAAACAAGGCAGAATCGGCCAAAACTGTGAGTGTTGATGACCGACAGATAAACACGCCCCGGGGATCGTCAATCATGAAAATAGCTCCGGGACCCCAAAACTCAGTAATAGTCCAAGAAACGGGCCAGAATCGGCCAAAATTGTGATGGTTGATGACCGATACGTAAGGGCACCTTGGGATACAACAACTATGGAAATCACTTTGGGACCCCAAAACGGTGAGTAGTAGTCCATGAAATGGGTCAGAATCGACAAAAACCGTGAGTGTTAATGACCGACACGTAAACGCACCCCGGGGTTCGTCAATCATGGAAATCACTTCGGGATCCCAAAACAGTGAGTAATAGTCCAAGAAAAGGGGCCAGAATCGTCCAAAACTGCGATTAGTGATAACCGGCAGATAAGCGCACCTTGGGGTTCAACAACCATGAGACCCCAAAATGGTGAGTAATAGTCCACGAAAGAGCTCAGAATCGGAAAAAGGAGGATTATTGATGAACGACACATAAACGCACCCCTGGGTTCGTCAATCATGGAAATCGTTCAGGGACCCCAAATCTATGAGTAATAGTCCATGAAACAGGGCAGAATCGTCCAAAATTGCGAGTGTTGATGATCGACATATAAACACGCCCCAGGGATCGTCAATCATGAAAATAGCTCCAGGGATCGTCAATCATGGAAATAGCTCTTGGACCCCAAAATAGTGAGTAATAGTCTATGAAACGGGCCAGAATCGGCCAAAACTGCAAGTGTTGATGACCGACACGTAAGCGCACCTTGGGGGCAACAACTATAGAAATCGCTCCGGGATTCTAAAACAATGAGTTTCAAATATGTATGAGAGGCACGGTTGTGCCTCTCGCGGGAGAAAAACCGTGTATCTCATGAAAGGGAAAAAGACTTGTTTTTTCTTTATTTCCGAAAGGCACGGCCATGCTTCTTGCAAAAACAAAACCGTGCCTCTCACAGAAAAAGAAAAAAAAAAGTGAAAACACGTTTTTCCCGTTTCTAAGAAGCATAACTATGCCTCTCGTGGAAACAAAATCGTGCCTCTCACAAAAGGAAAAAAAATATTTGCTTTCATTTCCAGACGAGACGAGAGCAGCAGCCATGGTGTCGAACGCGAGCAAGAAAAAGTCGAACCGGAAAAAGAAACATCTAAAAAGACAAAAACACATGCACAAAAAAAACAGAACAGTGTCGAGAACGTGACACGTGGCGGCAACTTTTTTTTTGAGAAATTGTTCATTCAAATCAGGAATCAGTACAGAGTAGGTGACCCTTACAAGCACACTGAAACGCAAAAACAAAGGACCATGAACACCTAAAGTACCCTAAGACAACCATAACACAAGAAGATCTCTGGAGCCCTGTGTCATCATCCCTGAATCTTGAGAGAAGACCCCTGCAACAGAAGGATCTGCAACCAGTCGCAAACAGGTCATCATCTTCGACCACGATATAATTGCCACCACGCTGCTTCCTCCTTTCTTGACACCAGCGCTGAGAGGGCATGGACGTCAATCCAACACACCTGCAACAGTCGTCGCCATCTTTGGCTTTCAGTATCGCGAAAAGTGTCCCTTCCGGAAGGAAGAGAACTCGAGTCTTCCGACCGGTCCGGCACCGTGGCCGGGCCATCCGCCCGGGCAAAGCAGGATCTCCCACCAGCATCAACGCAGAGGAAGGAGAAGAACAACAGCAACAAATCGTACCAACAAGGAAGAAGAAAGGTCTTCGTCTCCCTACCGCCATCGCCCATCTGAGGATCCAAACGGCCAGTGCCGATGGACCTCCAACCACCATAGCCCGCGACCTCGACGAGATCCGGGGATCCCCAACACCGCTGGCTCCTAGACGAAGGCAAAAGCCTCGCCTGGACGCGAACGGAGCCCGGAGAAACTTATTCCGACGCGACACCACCGCAACGGCCTCGGCAGCGTCTCCCTCAACCCTAACCCTACCACACACCCACCTAGTGAACAGACCCGAGGTTCCCCCTCCCCCCGCCGCCGGAGCGGCCGACGGAGAGAGAGGGAACTGAAGGCATCACCGGCGGCGCGCAAGGGCCCCCTAGTCGCCTCCCTGATCGCCTCGAGCGATCCAACTTTTCCGGGCGTAACAGACTAAAATAGTTGGGCGACGGACACATGGCGGCAACTGAGAGCTTTCAACTCACCTCAAGCCATCGTTCAGAGGCTTCTTTGCAGAGAAGCGCTCCGTAATTAGTTGCTCCATGAAGCAGGTAGAGGGAGGGGGCATACGTGTCTTGTTGGCTTTCACCACTTTATTTTTTGTTGCTTTAGAAAAAGAATAAGAGCAAACACACGTGTACAGCCCAGGTATTTCCTGGTGTTGTTTGTTGACTAGTCCAATCCAACAAAGTAGAAGAGGGGAGGGTTCTGGAAGGAAGGAACTTTTTCTTCTTCTTCTTCTCCACCTCGCCGGCGCCGTCTGCCATCACCCACCACACCACACCACACCACACCGCACCTAGCTCGGAGACGAGATGGTGTCGGACGCCAGCAAGAAGAAGGCGGCGCAGAAGAAGGCCGCCGCCGCCGCAAAGAGGGGCGCCAAGGTGCCCGCCTCCTCCTCCGCATCGTCTTCCGCCTCCGCCAACAAGACTGGGGCCAAGGCCGCTGCCGACGCCCTCGCCGCCGTCCAGCTCTCGGACCGCACCTGCACCGCCGTGCTCACCTCCCACCCGCTCTCCCGCGACATACACGTACGTCTACTCTCCTCTCCTCTCCTCTCCTATCCTCTCCTCTGTCAGATGAGATCAGGTCAGATCCCTCTTCCTCTTCCTCTTCCTCTTCCTCTCATCTATCTATTCTATTCTATGGATTAGTCTTTCTTTCAAATAAATATATTGCCTGCGCTGCGCTGCGCTGCAGATGCAGATCAGCACCTAATCCAATCCAATCTAATCTAATCTAATCTAATCCCCAACAAAACTAGTCTTCTAGGAATAGTACAAAACAAGCACAAGTTTTTTTTGTCGTGGATTCATTATTTAATTATTATCATGACTTGTGTGCCCACTCTCTTCTGATTATTATTACTATTATTATTATATCACAAGAAAGAAAGATTACAATATGGAAATTTTTCTTTCTATTGCCTTAGATGCTTCTCTACTCTACTGCAAGATATAATGATGAATGATCTAACTCTGTTTTCTGTCTGTCTGTCTGTCTGTCTTGATGAATGTCACTTGCACTACAAGATATAATGATGCATGATATAACTCTGTTTTCTGTCTGTCTCTCTTGATGAATGAATGCCACTTCACTTGCAGATTGAGTCTCTCACTTTAACATTCCACGGCCACGACCTACTTGTAGACACAGAGCTGGAGCTCAACTACGGCAGGTTGCTACAATATGCCATCATCATCATCACACTCTTCCCCCAAGCAACCTCTTGCCGCTGTCATCTTGGATGTTTAACGGCTTTATTTATTATTCCATCTCAGGCGCTATGGTTTGCTTGGTCTGAATGGCTGCGGCAAGTCCTGCCTTCTCAAAGCAATAGGGTGCAGGGAGCTTCCTATCCCTGACCACATGGATATATACCACCTCAGCCATGAGATCGAGGCTTCAGACATGTCTGCACTTGGAGCCGTCATTAGCTGTGATGAAGAAAGGGTCAAGCTGGAAAAGGAAGCTGAAGTTTTGGCTGCTCAAGTATGTTTCTCTTCTCATCAATCAATTTTTCTGCTATCATCATCATCTTGTTCTTCAAGCCCCCTATGTACCTTTCCTTTTGCAATGCCAATGCCTGCTCTGCTCTGCTCTGTTGTTGTACTACTTATACCGACTCATCTCTCGGCGTGTTCTGACAAATACCTACCTGTGCTGGCATATTTAGGATGATGGCGGTGGTGCAGCTTTGGAGCGCGTATATGAGCGGTTAGAAGCAATTGATGCATCCACCGCTGAAAAGCGTGCTGCTGAGATTTTGTTTGGCTTAGGCTTTAACAAGCAGATGCAGGCCAAGAAAACCAGGGACTTTTCTGGCGGTTGGCGCATGAGGATTGCTTTGGCAAGAGCTCTGTTCATGAATCCAACCATCCTTTTGCTCGATGAGCCTACCAATCATCTTGGTGAGTTTTTCTCCAACCCATGTGTTGCAAGTAGTAAAGTGGGCCTGGTGCTTTCTGTTTCTTTATTACCAAATCACATGCTCTTCAGCAAGTCACGCTGTAGATTAGGAAAATGAACAATGAGTCCCGAAGTATTCTCCCCGGTGTACGATGAGCTCATAGTTGTCAATTGATGCACCCATAGTCAAAGGTTTTTATACTGTTTTCAAAAATGCCTTCAATTTTGCCAAGTTCAAGTGCTTCTGCCATGGCTTCCTTTGTTATGATGAACAGTGATGTGCGCCTTGCTGTAGGAATGCCTGGCTGTAGGAGCAGCTATGCTGGAGAACCTGTTGGTCTGCTGACCACATAAATCACCATCAATGTAGGTTGTTACAGGTTTTGGTTATACATGTCGTGACACATTTGGGTCTTAATTCCTGACTTTGTTGGACTTAACTTTGTTGGGTGGCGGTGGGATGAAACCTAAAAAGCTTCACTTATAGTTCTCTGGTGGACCTGTTTTGCCAAAGATTTACTTGCGCTGATTGTGAGATGGTGTTGGTAGATTGTTTTGATAGCTCCAGGCCTACATTTTCTCATCTTCCATTGACACAATCAGTTTTATCATGTTTAGGAACGTTTGTAAAAATAGCATGGTTACTGCTTAGCTGTTTGAGTTGAGGTTGACTGAGATAATATAGTACCCAGTACAAAATGATTTCTGAAGCCAAATAAATAAAGAAGCTTTTGTGGATTAATAGTAATAATATTGCTGGTGGTTCTGTGGCAACATTTGCAGATCTTGAGGCATGCGTGTGGCTGGAAGAAACGCTGAAGAAATTTGACCGTATACTTGTTGTGATATCACACTCTCAAGACTTCCTGAATGGAGTATGTACCAACATCATCCACATGCAGAACAGGAAGCTGAAGCTGTACACTGGGAATTTCGACCAGTATGTCCAGACGCGATCTGAGCTGGAGGAGAACCAGATGAAGCAGTACAGGTGGGAGCAGGACCAGATTGCGTCGATGAAGGAGTACATCGCGCGCTTCGGGCACGGGTCCGCCAAGCTGGCACGTCAGGCCCAGAGCAAGGAGAAGACGCTGGCCAAGATGGAGCGCGGCGGGCTGACGGAGAAGGTGGCGAGGGACAGGATCCTGACGTTCCGGTTCGCCAACGTGGGCAAGCTCCCGCCGCCGGTGCTGCAGTTTGTGGAGGTGACGTTCGGGTACACGCCGGACAACCTGATCTACAAGAAGCTGGACTTTGGCGTGGACCTGGACTCGCGGGTGGCGCTGGTGGGGCCCAACGGGGCGGGTAAGAGCACGCTGCTGAAGCTGATGACGGGGGAGCTGGTGCCGCTGGACGGGATGGTGCGGCGGCACAACCACCTGCGGATCGCGCAGTTCCACCAGCACCTGGCGGAGAAGCTGGACCTGGACCTGTCTGCGCTGCAGTACATGCTGAACGAGTACCCGGGTAACGAGGAGGAGCGGATGCGGGCGGCGATCGGCAGGTTCGGGCTGTCGGGGAAGGCGCAGGTGATGCCGATGCGCAACCTGTCGGACGGGCAGCGGAGCCGGGTGATCTTCGCGTGGCTGGCGTGGCGCGAGCCGCAGATGCTGCTGCTGGACGAGCCGACGAACCACCTGGACATCGAGACGATCGACTCGCTGGCGGAGGCGTTGAACGAGTGGGACGGGGGCCTGGTGCTGGTGAGCCATGACTTCAGGCTGATCAACCAGGTGGCGCAGGAGATCTGGGTGTGCGAGAAGCAGGCGGTGACGCGGTGGGAGGGGGACATCATGGAGTTCAAGGAGCACCTGAAGAGCAAGTCGGGCGGCATGTCGGACGACTGAGCCTATCTATCTATCTATCTATCTATATCTATCTATCTATGTGTCAATGTGTAGAAGATGTTTGCATTCTGCTGCTGCTGCTGGGTGAGATGTTCTCTAGGGTCTACTGTAGTTAGTATTTGATGAAGAGTTGTTATGATGAAGATGAAGTTATCCATGCATGCATGCATGCATATGACGGGTGATGCCTAAACTCCTCATGTTTGTGCGGCGGCAAAGGCACCAAACAGATGCGTGTAAGCAAGGCTACTACAGTACTATTTACTATCAAAGTTGTTGCTTGTCACCTGAAACTGAAACTCTGTTTTTATTAAGTTTATTCTTGGCTGGCTGGCTGGCTTGTATAATGAATGAATTGCATACGGCATGCCGTCTGTCACTTGTATTTTATTTTTATATAACATGTTGCATATTTCGAGATTACCTCTGACCACGGGTTAGCACAATGATATATGACATGCATGCATGTTACACAAAGCATGTCATCGAATTCGTATGTGAAAGAAGTTTCTAATGATATAATTTGTATATCATACATCTCATATACTTATAGTTTTATAATTGGTCAAAGGCTGCCTTGAAAGACCTATTAGGCCATATATATATGGAAGGAGGGAGTATGTCTTGTTGCGTGGATTACATACTTTGAAAAACTTAAAGAGTCATACTAGTATTTTATATATTGGAACCACATATAGTAATGAGTTCTATAGTCTCTCAGTCTCAAAATAAGTGTTTCAACTTTGTACTGACGTTAGTACAGAGTTGTACTAAACTTGAGACACTTATTTTAGGACATGGGGAGTATGTAAATGTAATAGGCAGCAAGTGGTACATAATAAATAGAAACAAACAGAATGAACCAAAGCTAGAGGAACTAATAATTATCGTAGGCTCAATAGTCTTATGTTTCTTTTTACTAGGCATATTATTTTTGCCTTAAGACAAACATTGTAAAGTTTGATCAACATTATAGAAAAAAACATATCAACATTCTTGATACCAAAATAAATGTCAATAGATTGACTGCGGTACATATTTTCATATTGTAAAGTTGGATGTTGTTGTGACATTTTTCTATTGTAAAGGGGCATCCGGTTTAATTACTTGCTTGTATTTGTATGGACTCGGCTCATATGCCCAACTACATGTTTGTTTGTTTGTTTGTTTGTTTGTTATACTCCCTCCATAACAAAACGTAAAACCTTTTTTTATGCCCTGTGCAAAAGTAAAATATGTCTTACGTTTTGATACAGAGAGACTACTTATTTATATTTGAGGCGTTCCGATTTTTCCTACACAACAAGAATATGAATGGAATGGATTTCTTGTGTTATCAATACATCCATTCAATCAGTCACAGCAACACCATCCATGATCAGTAGCAACATATATATGTTTCCTATCTACTGAATTACTACAATTCCTATCAGCCTCTACTGAATTGCTACAACATGTTTGTTTGTTTGTTTATTTGGAGGTTCCACACACACACACACACACACACACACACACACACACACACAAAGACTCTAAATTCCAGACCAAAACAGCAAGAAAGAAAGAAACAAGAAAATGCTACTACAGCAAGTTAACCGACCGGTTAGAGGGACTTGCATTATTCATTCATCTGTCATCCCTTTGCAGCCTCCCAACAAACAAACATCATGCATGCACATATTATACTTCCTTCATGCAATGCAATGCAATGCAGCAGCTGCTCTCCCTTCCCTTCCCTGGTTATTATTCTCTTATTATTACATCAACCATATAGATATAGGCCTTCCCTACCTCTCAGGACCCTTTAAGACTCAGGAACCACTGGAACAGCAGCTGAGCCCTTGGGCTTGGCCGCCACTTCCGCGAGAGAGGGGCAGCTCCGCGGCCGCGAACAGATCTTTTCGCTCAGGGACCGCCTCCACTTCCTAGCCGTGTTTCTCTTGCCACCAGGGGTAGCGGCAGCGGCAGCACAAGAGCGCGCCGTGTCAGGAACATGTGTGCTGGTATCAACCTTCGACAGGCTTCGCAGAGACTCTAGGTGTTTCCTCGGCGTGCCGCGGTTATTATGCTGGCTGCCGTCCGGAAACCTGTTGCTCAGGCATTTGCTTAGGCCGGTGTGCACCATGATGCCGTCGTCGCTCAGATAACCATTCTCCATACTGTCCCGCATGGCCAGGTCGTCGTATTCCTCGTCGGACCTGTTGCAGTCCTCGTCCACAGACCCTTCCATCTGCCACCCAAAGCACCCACAGATATATGTGTGTTCAGCAACCGAGTCCAACAATTTGCCAAGCATTTTTTTTGACCAAAAAAGGGGGGGAAAACGCTTTGTTAACACAAAATGAAGGTCCTCACCTCATCATGGTTTTCGTCGTGATCTTCTTCGCTTAGGTCCTCATCACTCCCTGAATTAGGTGGAACATCAGCTTCTTCTTCGTCGTCATCGTCACTGCCAGATGCTGCTGCTGACTCTTTAATCTAGGAGGAGTCCCCGACAAACAAAAATAAATATATCAGCAATTATAAGATAACAAATTTGACGGTGTTTCTCTCTTGTTCACTGACAGAAAGTTGTGCCGAAAAGATCAGACAAGTTCATGCTGCCAGATAGTACCAAGTTAAATTGCTGCTTACCTCTTTATGATGTCCATCGGCCTTCTTAGGGGAGCCGCCGGATGAAGATGCAACATGGCTGCTGCTACTGCCTTCATTACCGTTGATCCACGAGCCGTCGACACTTCCACCTTGACTTGTACAGCCTGTGTCGGTAGGCCATGCACTTATTCCAAAGGAGCCAAACTGGAGATTCACCGACTCCGCCCTTCCAATATTCAGAGGTCCATATATTGGGTTTCCTAGAGATTTCTGGTCTCCGCCACCTTGGGAACCACATTTCCCATCCCCATCACCTGACTCAACCGGCCAAGCCTTTGAAACGGATCCATCCACATCAACGATGGCCATGAGCTTCCTTGAGGATCCTAGGCGCTGGATTAATTTGAACATCCCCTTGGAACTCATGGAGTTGGCAACACATTGGTTTTTGTACTCTTCATTTACAGCCGCCGCTGTGTTTGTGTCAGCGTTATACAACTGCTCTCCGGTAGCTCGCCTGCGGAGGCAGCTAAAGACGGTGGCATGGATGGAAGCCACGCTCCGGTCAACGTTTGTGTTGTTCACCTTGGGAACTAGGTATTTGTCAGCTCGGCTACAGAGGTACTCTTGGATGGTTCTAATGTTGTTGATGTATTTGACATACTTATTTTTGGCTGGGTCAAGCGTCATGTACTTTGCACGTACGGCAAACCTCTCAGTGTGCTTGCCCTCATTGGATATGTAGATCATAAAAGGAATTATTGATGGATGTTTCTTCATTAAGCCCATCTGAAATATCGGAATTATTTGACAAATTCATACTAAATAAATACTATAAAGGGGGGCATAAGAACAGACTGACGTGAACTTATAATTCCACCTTGACTGGAAAAGAAACCGAAAACAGAGCATTTTCGGCATACCACCTTAACAGGGCATAAGAATGGCAGTAAAATGTACACAGGAAAAAAATTGTTATGGTTTTCAGTAGCACATACCACAAAATTAAGGCTCAAGTGAACACCCTCAACAACGACCGATTCTTTGCGATCTTCCCACGCGGTGATAAGTCGATCCAGACTGTCGATGACCATCTCACTCTGTGCCTTATAACCTTCTATAGCCATTTGTTTCTTCCCAATTGGTTTTCCCTCAACCTTGTCTCCGCTGCCCTCATAATCCATACCTGAGTTGCTTGAGACGCCCGAGCGTTTCTTTGCTTTCCGCCTGGCTTTTGCTTCAGAAACAGCCACCGGGTCGAGGCATTCACCTGCATGATAAGTGGATGCCCAGAGAAGGGGGTTTTCCTTCTCGTCAACAAAGCTCCGCATCATGTGGCGAATGGAATCTGTGGAAACTACAGTGGTGATCCCTAACCTGCTCCCCTGTTGAACAGATACATACATTGGAATGCTTAAAAGTTTGGAACATAGCAGCTAACTGAAAAAGAAATAAAGTATTGATAGCCCAAATCCGAACCGATAAAGAGATGGTAAAAATCATTGTTTTGCTGATGGCATCGACAGGCCGACTAATTTACCTTATTGTTTATTCCAGCTCTGGTAAGAACAAGTAATCGCATAGGAAATGATAGAGTAAGAATGCAAAAGGAAAGAGAGAAAAAAGGTGATGTGTGTATGTACCAGCAAAGTAGAAAGGGTGGACTTGCCGCAACCACTTGTTCCGCATAGAAGAACCGTGACGGACTCCTTTCTTTCACGAATCCTGGGGAGGGAGGGAAGAGAGATAAATGAAGGAATGATATCAGATTCCTTTGAAAGTTGGTTCCCCTGCCCTGCCATGAGTGACATGTGTGGTGGGAATTCAATCTGATTGATTTACTCCACATAGTTGCATTGCAAACAAGGGAAATTCAATCTGGTTTTAGCTCCTGACAGACAGACAGCAACAACTAATTTGCCACTTGGTGATATATATATGCGGTGGACTAGAAACATACAGAAGCAGTGTGTGGTGATAATAATGTACATACTCATGTAAGCTCTGCTCTGCTCTAGATAATAATAATCTGGTTTCTCTGAAAGTGCCGAGACCAAATCAATCAGTTGGGCCTCCCTCATGAAATGAAATGCTTGTTAAAAGAGAAGATTGGAGAAACATTCCTCATGTATGAGGTTGGTACTCCCTGTGAATGAGGAAGAGTTGGGGGGGAGCTTGCCTGCAGGCTAGGGTGAGGTGGTTCCTCTGGTTTGGGGCGAGGTACTTGTAGAGGGCCAGGGCCTGGCAGACGAGGTGGAGGAAGAGGTCCCTGGGGATGAGCACCGTCGTCCGGCGCTTGTAGAGCTCGAACTGGAACTGCCTGGGGCTGGTGGCGGCGTCCGGCAGCTCGTAACGCTGCACCCCTCTGCCCCCTTGGCCGCCGGACATGGCCATGAGCATCTCCATCTCCGCGGGGTCGCCGCGGACCACATCGAACACCCGCCGGCTAATCTTTTTTTTGTTTGTTTTTTCATTTGATTTGATTTGATTTGGAGAAATCAGAGAGATCGAAATCAAAATCAGAAACAGAAACAGAGGGGACGGAATCGGATCCAAGAGGGGAGGGGAAAGAAGAAGGGAGGAGACCTCGAATGCGTGCCTGGGCTTGCATCCCATGAGCTGGAGCGTGCTGTGGAGGAGGGATCGGGTGTAGCGGAAGGAGGCGCCACTCTCGTCCACCACCACAATGTACAGGAGGAGCTTGGCGTGCCCGGCCATGGCTTGGATTCTCCCGCGACGCAGTCGGACGGAGGCGGAGAGGGGAGAGGAGAGGAGAGGAGAAAAGTCGGGTCTTTTCTTTGATGAAAGATGAATGTTTGATCTGCCGGTGCCGGTCCGGTCGTCTCTTGTCGCTGGTCCAACGTTGGCAGGGGGACACGACACCGTCCACGCGCACAAACCCAAACACAAAACAAAAAACAAAGAGGGCCTTTGCCTCAAAAAAGAAAGAGAATCAATCATTAAGAGTAAATAAATAAAGCACCCACATTCTCTAGTACCCCATGGCCATGGGTGTTCAAAACTTCAAAAACATATATATGAAAGGTGTCCTACTTTAAAAAAATAAAATAAAAATTGATCGCTTCAACAAGTGTTTTTTAATGGACGCCGATAACTGCCATACGTCCGGTGTGTGTGTGTGTGGGGGGGGGGGGGGGGGGGTTGTGCCGCACGCCTCGTGCGGCCTGGGGAAGAACCCGCCCGCACGACCGCGTCCGGGCGCCCGCACCCACAGTCCGCACGTCCGGTATGTGGCAACACAGCCCGCACGTCCGGGCCAGACGCCCGCGCTGCCCGCACGACCCAGCCGTCCCGGCCTCCTTTTGATCCCCAGTCCAAACTCCCGCCACCTTCTCCCACCTCTCGATCCCGTACCTCCATCACCGTCCTTCTCTGGTTGCCATGGCAACCAGAGCAGATCCATAGGGACTTCCCACCGCTAACCACACCCCCCCCCTCCCAACTCCAACCAAGCCTTCCAGAGACGACCAGCTAAAAAGCAGGTGAGTCTCCAATCTACCATTGTTTCTCACCCTTCTTCTGCCAGAATTTAGAAGTCCAAATTGCAAATCTACCAATGAGGATGGCGACTGGATCTCCTCGAACAACATACACCAGATCTATCGGAGCGAAAAACACTACACGTTTTTGTGTGTGTTCATGTTTACCAGGCAGCAAACATCAGATCTGCATGTAGTACGCCAGGGTTAAGCTTAGGCTCTAGATTCATTTGGTGTAGGTAGTTGGTAATGAAGGATGTGTAGGAATCCCTAAAAAAGGGAGAGAAAAGGAGAAATTTGGCATAAGGGGGGTAGGAAAAAATAGTTGCCACTTGTGTCTAACATTAGTTGCCGCCTATCGTTGCCGCTAGCTGCCACCATGTTACAATGTTGCTTGCCATCCTGTTGAAGTAGTTGTTGCCGTCGGTTCAAAATAATAGCTCACACGCAGATTTCAGAGAAGATAGTGGATGTGCATGTCCTATTTGCCATGATGTGTTGGTTGCCTACGCAGAAAAATGTGATAAGATTGTTGTGTTATCGTCTACATGCAAACAGCATAAAATGCATTTTTTGCGGACTGTTGATGCGTTCTTGTTCATGCAGTGATTGAGAACACATTGGCAGAATCAAAACGAGGGAAAAGAATGAATTACAAAGATGGCACTGATTCTTGGGTTTCTCAAAGGCCAGAAACGCCCCCTTGAGATGCAGCAGAGTACAGTCAACTCATTTCTGCAGGGCCGTTGCTGCCACTACTAGAGCAGTACGCATGCATTGGTATGATCCATGATAACAAGAAAAGAACATTTTGCCATGTTCGCGACGATGAAAATGACATTATACTTATGTCCTACATGTTGGGGAACGTAATTAAAAAATTTCTACGCATCACCAAGATCAATCTATGGAGAGACTAGCAACGAGAGAGAGGGAGTGCATCTTCATACCCTTGAAGATCGCGATGCGGAAGTGTTACAAGAACGCGGTCGGTGGAGTCGTTCACGAAGCGATTCAGATCGCGGCTGAATCCGATCTAAGCACCGAACAACGGTGCCTCCACGTTCAACACACGTACAGCCCGAGGACGTCTCCTCCTTCTTGATCCAGCAAGGGGAGAGGAGAAGTTGAGGGAGAACCCCGACAGCACGACGGCATGGTGGTGATGGAGCTCGTGGTTCTCCGGTAGGGCTTCGCCAAGCACTACGGAGGAGG
Source organism: Triticum aestivum (assembly GCF_018294505.1). Taxonomy (NCBI): domain Eukaryota; kingdom Viridiplantae; phylum Streptophyta; class Magnoliopsida; order Poales; family Poaceae; genus Triticum; species Triticum aestivum. The sequence continues at coordinate 641,314 of NC_057804.1, forward strand.
AGGAGGTGTTGGAGGAGGGAGAGGGTTGCGCCAGGGGAAGGGTGTGGCTGCCCTCTCTCTCCCTCACAATATATAGGGGGAAGGGAGGAGGAGGAGGCGCCCTAGGGTTCCCTAGGGGAGGGGCGGCGGCCACAGGGGAAACCCTAGATGGGTTTGGGCGCACCCACCCCCTAGGAAACTTGCCCCCCAAGCCGAGAGGGGTGGCTGCCCTAGGGGTGGCGCCCCCACCTCTCCTAGTTACGTGAGATGGGGTGGGAGGGGCGCTCAGCCCCTTAGTGGGCTGATGTGCCCCCTCCCTTTGGCCCATAAGGCCCCCCAACGCTTGCCGGGGCCTCCGAAACCCCTTTCGGACACGCTAATCATCACCTGGTACCCCCGGAACAATTCCGGACTCCAATACCCTTCGTCCAATATACCGATCTTCACCTCCGGACCATTCCGGAGCTCCTCGTCACGTCCGAGATCTCATCCGGGACTCGGAACAACCTCCGATAACCACATACTATTTCCCATAACAACTCTAGCGTCACCTAACCTTAAGTGTGTTGTAACGCCCGGATAATTAGCTACCGTAATCCCACGTTAATGATGCCACGTCACCACGGTTACAGTTGCTAATCTCGCGCTAGTTTGAAATCAATTTGAATTCAAATTCAAATTCTAGCAAACAATAAAAGTTTTCAAATATTAAAACTAAAATGTTCGGAGTGGGCCAAATAATGCATAATTAGTAATTGTGGAGAAACCACATTCTTAGAAAAGGTTTGAATGCAATTAGGTAATTGAAACAGTAGTTAAAACAATTAAATAAATACATATTGGATTTTATTAAATATTAAACTATTTTGTTTTGGGTAAATAATTGTTGTGGCAGTAGTATGATTATAAATGCACGTTTAGGTACTAGCAGTAATTTTTATAAAACAGAAACTTAGAGGAAACTAAAAATAAATAGAAAAGAAAAATAAATAAAAAGAAATTAAACAAACAGAAAACAAAACTAACAAAAAAAAGGAGGAAAAGAACCCCCGGGCTTCGGCCCAGCAGGCCTGCAGCCTAACCGGGCCACCAGGTCGGCCACTCCCCCCACTCCCCTTATCCGCTCACCCGTACCCCGAACCCCCACCGACACCCCACTCCCCCCCCCCCGAAATATCTCCCCCGATTGGATCGGAGGAGTGAATTAATTAAGTTAATTAATTCTGTTTAGTTAATCTAATTAACTAGTGAGTTTAATTAAACAGTAATTAGATTAGATAAATCCTAATTAAACTAAATAGAGTATGACAAGTGGGTCCCACACGTCAGATTGACCCAGTCAACGCCCTGTTGACTGCTGACGTCATGCTGACACCATGATGACATCAGCAACACTAGTTTGGATAATGTTAGAATTAAATAATTAAATAAATTCTAAAAATGATTAAAACTTTAGAAAAACATAGAAAATAAACGTAGCTCAGATGAAAATGTTTTCTACATGAAAGTTGCTCAGAACGACGAGACGAATCCGGATACGTAGCCCATTCGCCCATCACACATCCCTAGCATAGCGAACACGCAACTTTCCCCCTTTGGTTCACTTGTCCGAAAACGCGAGACACCGGGGATACTTTCCCGGATGTTTCCCCCTTTCGTCGGTATCACCTACTACCGTGTTAGGGCACACTGAACACCGCGTATTGTCTTGTTACGCTTTGTGATGCTTTGATTGCTCTGTTATTTATTGTGTTCCCTCTCCGTTACTTCTTTTCGATAGACCCCGAGACTGCCGGCGACCCCCAGTTCGACTACGGTGTTGACGACTCGTCCTTCTTGCCAGAGCAACCAGGCAAGCCCCCCCCCCCTTGATCACCAGATATCGCTATTCTTCTCTATACTGCTTGCATTACAGTAGGGTAGCTTGTTACTGTTCGGTTACTCCTATTCTGTTGCATAGCCTGTCATTGTTGCTACAGTCATTGATACCTTACCCGCAATCCTAAATGCTTAGTATAGGATGCTAGTTTATCATCATTGGCCCTACATTCTTGTCAGTCTGCCTTGCTATACTATCGGGCCGTGATCACTTGGGAGGTGATCACGGGTATATACTATACATATATACATACTATACAGATGGTGACTAAAGTCGGGTTGGCTCGTTGAGTACCCGCAAGTGATTCCGATATGGGGGCTGAAAGGACAGGTGGCTCCATCCCGGTAGAGGTGGGCCTGGGTTCCCGACGTCTCCCGACTGTTACTTTGTGGCGGAGCGACAGGGCAGGTTGAGACCACCTAGGCGAGAGGTGGGCCTGGCCCTGGTCGGCGTCCGCGGTTACTTCATAATAACACGCTTAACGAGATCTTGGTATTTGATCTGAGTCTGGCCACTAGCCTATACGCACTAACCAACTACGCGGGAAAGATATGGGCACTCGACATCGTGGTATCAGCCGAAGCCTTCGTGACGTCAGCGATTGAGCGGCGCGCGCCGGGTTGGACTGCGTTAACGCAACTTCCTTTGTAATGGAGGTTGCTAGGTCTGCTCACCGGCCGCGTACGCAACATGCAGGTGTGCAATGGGCGATGGGCCCAGACCCCTACGCGCATAGGATTTAGACCGGCCTGCTGACCTCTCTGTTGTGCCTAGGTGGGGTTGCGACGTGTTGATCTTCCGAGGCCGGGTATGACCCAGGAAAGTGTGTCCGGCCAAATGGGATCGAGCGTGTTGGGTTATGTGGTGCACCCCTGCAGGGAAGTTAATCTATTCGAATAGCCGTGTCCCTCGGTAAAAGGACGACCCGGAGTTGTACCTTGACCTTATGACAACTAGAACCGGATACTTAATAAAACACACCCAGACAAGTTCCACAGACAACGCGGTGATCGCTTTTCCACAGGGCGAAGGGAGGATCGCCGGGTAGGATTATGCTATGCGATGCTACTTGGAGGACTTCAATCTACTCTCTTCTACATGCTGCAAGACGGAGGCTGCCAGAAGCATAGTCTTCGATAGGACTAGCTCTCCCCCTCTTATTCTGGCATTCTGCAGTTCAGTCCACTCATATTGCCTCCTTACACATATACCCATGCATATGTAGTGTAGCTCCTTGCTTGTGAGTACTTTGGATGAGTACTCATGGTTGCTTTTCTCCCTCTTTTCCCCCTTTCCCTTCTACCTGGTTGTTGCAACCAGATGCCAGAGCCCAGTAGCCAGACGCCACCGTCGACGACGACTCTTACTACACTGGAGGTGCCTACTACTACATGCAGGCCGCTGACGACGACCATTAGTAGTTTAGGAGGATCCCAGGTAGGAGGTCTGCGCCTCTTTCGATCTATGTCCCAGTTTGTGCTAGCCTTCTTAAGGCAAACTTGTTTACTTATGTCTGTGCTCAGATATTGTTGCTTCCGCTGACTCATCTATGATCGAGCACTTGTATTCGAGCCCTCGAGGCCCCTGGCTTGTAATATGTTGCTTGTATGACTTATTATGTTTTTAGAGTTGTGTTGTGATATCTTCCCGTGAGTCCCTGATCTTGATCGTACATGTTTGCGTGCATGATTAGTGTACGATTGAATCGGGGGCGTCACAAGTTGGTATCAGAGTCGACTACCTGTAGGAATCCCCCTTTCCAACTCCTTGGCCGAAGTTGAGTCTAGTCATTGCAAAACTTTTACTAACATGGATGTGTGGCTTACGGGCCCACGTTGCCATTTGGGTGGTATTAGGATCTTTTATTCCTCGCCTTTACTCTGGGACTCTGATCTCTCTTCTATTCGGGTTAAATGGTTTTGCTAACTCTAACTCTAGGTTCTCGTAAATACTTTCTCCCGGAGAGCCCCTTCATTCCAGATGATGGCCTGCTTCACCAGAAGATTCCGAAGATACTCTTCGATATTATTTCGAGACTTTGTGCCCACCACTTTTGCTATTCCCGACCACCGATAAATCCTTATGGATAAATTCTTACACTTGCCATTCATATGATCATCCCCCGTTGATCTTGTTATTACAAGATACCCCGAAGTTTTCTCTATTGTTCCGAGAATACTTTGTGCCTACTGCCTTGCAGTTCCTTGTCGCCTAAATACACCTACAAATTAATCCTCACACTTACCGAGGATTTGTTTCTCCCTAGTTGTTCAGGTGTTTCACAAAAATCTTCGAAATATTATCCGATTTTTCAAGAATCCTCTGCAGCCTATGGCTCTAGAAATTCTTGTCTGCCTGCATTATGGTTAAATCCAAATGCCTAGCATTATTCATTGACATCCTTTGCACTATCATTTTGAGACCGTTGATTCAATATGATGCGGATGTTCGCAATCGTCAGTCGCAATTAGAATTCATCCTTCTAGCTCAGACGTCATTTTTGAACATGAGTTGGTTCTCGACCAATCAATTGTCGTTGGTTGTACCCCTAAGTCTATTCAGCTTATCCATCCTTAATCAGAGCGTCTGCTTCCGATCCTTCGATTTGGAATCATAATTCCTTTGCATTTAAGCTTTGAATTATTCAAATGATTCCATAACCGTTGCACTTGCATTCTTTCCTCTTCTGGTTGAGTACCAATACTCACATCAGATCCTTTGTGGACCATCAAGTCTTTTGTTGGATTGTTATCCGACAATGTCCTTCGTATTTAATCACCTTGTGAGTTATTTTCCCTGATAAATACCATTGGTAAATCCTATACTCTGATTTGGCCAACCATGCTCTGCTTTCGAGCTGGTGATAATTACTCTTGAAGCTTGTGGTATATGTTTCTAAGATGCCCCGATGGGTTGAACCTATGCCTTTCTTAATCTGTGTGATCCCGAAAGTGTTTCAAGGTTCATACTCCTCCGGTAATTCACCAAGTAGGTCTTCACACTCAAATCACTTTAATAGAGCAGTGAATGAAAGGTTATGCATTAAAGAAGTGGGAGTTGACCTTGAACTTTGTGTTCATGCCCATGGAAATGATGTAGATCGTATCATTAAAGCTTCTCTTCGAATAAATATTTCCTTGGTATAAGTTTATCTTATATCGGGGATCTGGCATTTTTGCAATTGTTGTTCCGTCCATGTTCTCCATTTAAATACCATTTCTCAGACAAGCCGAAGTACTTGTCTTCTGCAGATCATTGCACCTGCCCAACCTCTATTTTGATCTACCTTCGAGTATTACCCCCGGTATCTCGAGGATATCACCCCATTGCACTACATGTTATGAATTTCTGATGAAGTAGTACCTTCGCTGTCATAGTGGCTCCACGGGTTCTGGGTTGTCGTCACCGAGAACATCCATAAGTGAATCGATTCCGTGCTCCGATTCGATAACTCTAAGTAATTTTCGTTGCTTATGAGTTTAATAATCCTTGAAGTCATTCCTAGCCTGATTGGCTATATCCTTATCGTACTAAATTTTAATTGTGCTACCTGGTTCTTTTTCCCGGAGCACAATTTTCGATGATGAGCAAATCATGCGTCGATCTTCCTCGTCATATCAATTCTCCTCGAACAACAAACTTGATTTCAAGTTGTGACGTACCTGTGGTTCCAATAATCTTTCGCTTCAGCATTCCTTTGACTTGATGTCATCGTCGATCGGTTACATCTTCTTGAAACCTCTCGACAAATTTGCCTTGATCATCATCAACATTTTGAATCCTTCCAAGGTATCAATTGACTTCATGATGGTAAGTGTCGTCCTCATTCCCCCTTGGTAATTTGAGTTACCATTGACAACATCTTTACCTTACTTTCATCACAAACTTGTTCATGTTAAGGATGAAACATGTTATCTAGTTTGTATTTTGTTCTACCTTGAAGTATTATTGTCCTTTATGTCAAGGATGTTGTGAGGATTGCTCCACCTCTTAAGAATTCTTGGTATGATGATACTTCTCACCATCACCATTCTTCCTTGGTCCATGTGTTGTCTTTAACCAGGATACCAATATGCTAACGATGCTGCTTGAGTTCTAGACTTCTAGCGACCCTATTGCTTTGAAGTTAACGATCGACAGTTCGTTCTTAGACTGTTGGTTATTGAATCATCACTCTAACATTGATCTTGCTGCCTAAGGTCATATTTCGGGCACACCTTTCAACTAGTGATTGATGGTGTATGTTTTCCTTGAGCATACAACATTAAATCATTTGAATTGACAAGTGTCATCTTCTTGTTCACATTATTGTGGAAATCCATCCGTTTCGAATTCTCGATGAATTTTCGCTGAGCCCATCAGCCACCTCCTCATCCTCCCCTTGGTTTAATGATGAACTCTTGTTTCGGAACTCGCTTCTATAGTTCATTACCCGAGAATCTTATAATGTCATCTCGTCAATTTGTGTCGCACCTTTTCTTCTCGGGCATCCTGAGTCTGAGGTATCCTAACACCGATCAGATCTGAATCTCGGTCAGATATGATGGTTGGAACATTTTTCCAAGAGTTATAACACTGGTCTTTTATGACCCGGTAAGGTGATGTCATGCCCAGCACACCTGGCCGAAGGACCTACTGTTATAGTTTCCTTTTTAGCAAGGTTATCCATTCTTCCATGATGAAATTGTAAAACTTATTCTATAAGTTGTTCTTGATGGATCCTTTGTGTATCCAAAATCTGCCCCTTACACGATGACCATGTCAATGCTATCTCGAAGCATGTATGTGGTGCCCTGATTTTCAATAAGAACATTTGAAGTGCAATGCTAAATTTTCATTATCAAATTATCCAAACACCGTTGTATGGGTAATGTCATGAAATTTCTCCCCCCTTTCCTAAAGGGTTTTCTACATTATATCTTGTCGTGGATATCATGCTCTGTTTGTCCTTGGGAAGGATATACCCCTGAATAATGTGTTTAAACACATTTTTCTTTCCATTGCTCCATTTAATCTGATGATCACCTTTTTCTTTCCATTGTTTTGTTTGACCTTTCTTGTGATCTATATTATCTAAGCAGTAATAATTCACTGCTTATATAAACACCTCGATGTACAACTCTATTAGTGAGACCCCGTTTCTACTGTTGATGACATTCCGGTAGCCACCGATGGACGAGAACTTTGCCTATTGGTCTGCCTCGTTTCAACAAGCAGGAAAATGGTTCTCTTTGTCCCTCGCCCTTGGTACCGACATTGTTGCCGACATAACTGACATACTACTCTCTGACATGCCTTGCTATCATGACCGTGCAAGATGTCACTGCTCCTATTTTTAACCCACATGGTGGACCCATAACCCACAGTTCCACATGATCGAAACCTGACTCTCTTGTACACCCTGTTGTGAAAGTTATTCCTCACGCTTGACTTTGTATGTAATTTACGGGCCGCCTGCCTATTGATCTATACTGGTATCAGACACTATGCTTATTCCCTTTGTTCTAGACCCCTTTCACACTTTGTTTCAGGCATCGAACGATTGCCTGCCCGCTCGAAACTTCCCATGATACCTCCTTACTTTGCTCTTGATATTTTCATAAGTTTCAATTCGAGAGTTACTTCCGCCACCTTCCTCGATATTATTGACCAGATAGTCGACCTTGCAGAAGTCTGTTCTCCCGGAATGCTCCCCCTTTATTCTTTCGTAAGTACGATGGAGTTTCTGGAGAAAGGATGCCGACTTCATCTTAATGACCTGAAGTAGAAAAATGAAGACATCAATGTAATGGATCGACCTCTTCGAGGAGAGCAACCAAGAACGAGAAGATTCGTTAGAATTTCGTAACCAGACCTTATCCCCTAGTTCCCCTCTTAAATCTCGGGACGAGATTTCTTGTAGTGGAGGAGAATTGTGACGCCCGGATAATTAGCTACCGTAATCCCACGTTAATGATGCCACGTCACCACGGTTACAGTTGCTAATCTTGCGCTAGTTTGAAATCGATTTGAATTCAAATTCAAATTCTAGCAAACAATAAAAGTTTTCAAATATTAAAACTAAAATGTTCAGAGTGGGCCAAATAATGCATAATTAGTAATGGTGGAGAAACCACATTCTTAGAAAAGGTTTAAATGCAATTAGGTAATTAAAACAGTAGTTAAAACAATTAAATAAATACATATTGGATTTTATTAAATATTAAACTATTTTATTTTGGGTAAATAATTGTTGTGGCAGTAGTATGATTATAAATGCAGGTTTAGGTACTAGCAGTAATTTTTATAAAACAGAACTTAGAGGAAACTAAAAATAAATAGAAAAGAAAAATAAATAAAAAGAAATTAAACAAACTGAAAACAAAACTAACAAAAAAAGAGGAAAAGAACCCCCGGGCTCCGGCCCAGCAGGCCTGCAGCCCAACCGGGCCACCAGGTCAGCCACTCCCCCCACTCCCCTTATCCACTCACCCGTACCCCGAACCCCCACCGACACCCCACTCCCCCCCCCCCCGAAATATCTCCCCCCTCTCCCCCGATTGGATTGGAGGAGTGAATTAATTAAGTTAAATAATTCTGTTTAGTTAATCTAATTAACTAGTGAGTTTAATTAAACAATAATTAGATTAGATAAATCCTAATTAAACTAAATTGAGTATGACAAGTGGGTCCCACACGTCAGATTGACCCAGTCAACACCCTGTTGACTGCTGACATCACGCTGACACCATGATGACATCAGCAAACACTATTTTGGATAATGTTAGAATTAAATAATTAAATAAATTCTAAAAATGATTAAAACTTTAGAAAAACATAGAAAATAAAGGTAGCTCAGATGAAAATGTTTTCTACATGAAAGTTGCTCAAAACGACGAGACAAATCCGGATACGTAGCCCATTTGCCCGCCACACATCCCTAGCATAGCGAACACTCAACTTTCCCCCTCCGGTTCACTTGTCCGAAAACGTGAGACACCGGGGATACTTTCCCGGATGTTTCCGCCTTTCGTCGGTATCACCTACTACCGCGTTAGGGCACACCGAACACCGCGTATTGTCTTATTAGACTTTGTGATGCTTTGATTGCTCTGTTATTTATTGTGTTCCCTCTCCGTTACTTCTTTTCGATAGACCCCGAGACTGCCGGCGACCCCCAGTTCGACTATGGTGTTGACGACTCGTCCTTCTTGCCAGAGCAACCAGGCAAGCCCCCCCTCCCCCTTGATCACCAGATATCGCCTATTCTTCTCTATACTGCTTGCATTAGAGTAGTGTAGCATGTTACTGTTCTGTTACTCCTATTCTGTTGCATAGCCTCTCATTGTTGCTACAGTCATTGATACCTTACCCGCAATCCTAAATGCTTAGTATAGGATGCTAGTTTATCATCATTGGCCCTACATTCTTGTCAGTCTGCCTTGCTATACTATCGGGTCGTGATCACTTGGGAGGTGATCACGGGTATGTACTATACATATATACATACTATACAAATGGTGACTAAAGTTGGGTTGGCTCGTAGAGTACCCGCAAGTCCCAGGAGGTACTATGAAGGTAGTAGCCTGACAGCTGGTAGTGAGGCTACGGATAGTCCTCCACGTCAGTGGCCTGGGGGCCGCGGATACTCTGGTGTAGAACCCGACGCTCAGGTGGCAGAAGAGGACCAAGTGCAGGAGAGTAGCCTCCCACCTCTGGCGAACCGACACCGTGGGGCATCATGGTCCTGGCTGGGTAGATCGCAGAACGCGGCAGCTGTCCAGATCAGACAAAGGGGTGCAACAGTGTTAGAGCCCTGTAAAGGTGCTGACGAGTGGTGTACAACTCGTGGCGAAGAGCTCTGTTAGGTCGGTCCAGCCCATCAGCATGCAGAACCAGGTTCTGATGGTGGAAGGGCTCTCGTATGATAGTGGTGTAGGCAACAGTGTAGTATCCCTCCGCACCAACGTCAGATGCGATAGGAATGTGCCTGAAAGGGGAAGTGTCCAATGCCCGATACTCTCCACGAAGACGTGTCAGAGCAGCATGAGCAGCATCATGGACTGCCATCTCGATGGTCACTCGAACACCATGAGCGGTGTGCAGCAGTAGTGGACTCATACTCCCGAGAGTAGAGGTGGACGATGGCACGATACTGCTCCTGGTTAAAGTCCTGGTACTCCTTGTAGACGGTGTACTCAGGGTGCCAGCGATAACCCAGATAGGTCATCATCTCAGCTAGCACAGCAGGTGATCCTGAGGCACCAATGGCCGCCGTGTGGCGCACGACCTGCCTCGTGGGTTCCATCTGAAAACAAAGATGTTTCAATGGAGTCAAATGACAATGTGGGTACTATTCAAAATACTATCCTACAGAATAACTATGGCTTATCCAACTATGGGGTGAACGTGGTAACAGGATCCTAATATCAGAGTTAGTAAATTCGTTTAACCCGAGTAGAAGAGAGTTCAGAGCCCCAGAGTAAAGGTCGAGAAGTAAAAGATCCTAATACCACCCAATGGCGATGTGGGCCCGTAAGGCACACAACCATGTTAGTAAAAGTTTTGTAGTGACTAGACTCGACTTCGGCCAAGGAGTGTGGAAGGGGGATTCCTACAGGCAGTCGGCTCTGATACCAACTTGTGACGCCCCTGATTCAATCGTACACTAATCATGCACGCAAACGTGTACGATCAAGATCAGGGACTCACGGGAAGATATCACAACACAACTCTAAAACATAAATAAGTCATACAAGCATCATAATACAAGCCAGGGGCCTCGAGGGCTCGAATACAAGTGCTCGATCATAGACGAGTCAGCGGAAGCAACAATATCTGAGTACAGACATAAGTTAAACAAGTTGCCATAAGATGGCTAGCACAAACTGGGAAACAGATCGAAAGAGGCGCATGCCTCTTGCCTGGGATCCTCCTAACTACTCCCGGTCATCGTCAGCAGCCTGCACATAGTAGTAGGCACCTCCAGAGTAGTAGTCGTCGTCGACGGTGGCGACTGGATCCTAGGCTCCAATGTCTGGTTGCGGCATCCGAGAAGAAGAGGAAAATGGGGTAAAAGAGGGAGCAAAGCAACCGTGAGTACTCATCCAAAGTACTCGCAAGCAATGAGCTACACTACATATGCATGGGTATATGTGTAAGGAGGCAATATGAGTGGACTGAACTGCAGAATGCCAGAATAAGAGGGGGAGAGCTAGTCCTATCGAAGACTATGCTTCTGGCAGCCTCCGTCTTGCAGCATGTAGAATAGAGTAGATTGAAGTCCTCCAAGTAGCATCGCATAGCATAATCCTACCCGGCGATCCTCCCCTCGTCGCCCTATGGAAAAGCGATCACCGGGTTGTCTGTGGAACTTGTCTGGGTGTGTTTTATTAAGTATCCGGTTCTAGTTGTCATAAGGTCAAGGTACAACTCCGGGTCGTCCTTTTACCGAGGGACATGGCTATTCGAATAGATTAACTTCCCTGTAGGGGTGCACCACATAACCCAACATGCTCGATCCCATTTGGCCGGACACACTTTCTTGGGTCATGCCCGGCCTCGGAAGATCAACACGTCGCAACCCCACCTAGGCACAACAGAGAGGTCAGCACGCCGGTCTAAATCCTATACGTGCAGGGGTCTGGGCCCATCGCCCATTGCACACCTGCACGTTGCGAGGGCGGCCGGAAGCAGACCTAGCAACCTCCATTACAAAGGAAGTCACGTTACGCGGTCCAATTTGGCGCGCCGCTCAGTCGCTGACGTCACGAAGGATTCGGCTAATACCACGCCATCGAGTGCCCATATCTTTCTCGCGTAGTTGGTTAGTGCGTATAGGCCACTGGCCGGACTCAGATCAAATACCAAGATCTCGTTAAGCGTGTTATTATGAAATAACCGCGGATGTTGACCAGTGCCAGGCCCACCTGTCTCCTAGGTGGTCTCAACCTGCCCTGTCGCTCCGCCACAAAGATCCACACAAAGGGCCGTCGGGACAAAGGTCCTTTCAGCCCCCAATCTGTGAATCACTCGCGGGTACTCCTCGAGCCGACACGACTTTAGTGACCATCTGTAGTATGTATATATGTATAATATATACCCGTGATCACCTCCCAAGTGATCACGGCCTGATAGTATAGCAAGGCAGACTGACAAGAATGTAGGGCCAATGATGATAAACTAGCATCCTATACTAAGCATTTAGGATTGCAGGTAAGGTATCAATGACTGTAGCAACAATGACACGCTATGCAACAGAATAGGATTAATGGAAAACAGTAACATGCTACACTACTCTAATGCAAGCAGTATAGAGGAGAATAGGCGATATTTGGTGATCAAGGTGGGGGGCTTGCCTGGTTGCTCTGGCAAGGAGGGGTCGTCAACTCCGTAGTCGAACTGGGCAGCAGCAGCGTCGGTCTCGTAGTCTAACGGAGAGAAGAAGGGGAAGAAACAATGAATACAATGCAAACAGATGCATATCGATGCATGACATGACAAGTAACGATGCTAGGTGTGCCCAATCGCGGTAGTAGGTGATACCAATGAAGGGGGAAAACATCCGAGAAAGTATTCTTGGTGTTTCGCGTTTCCGGACAAAGGAACCGGAGGGGGAAAGTTGCGAGTTCGATATGTTAGGGATGTGTGGCGGACGAACGGGCTATCCGGATTCGTCTCGTCGTTCTGAGCAACTTTCATGTAGAAAGTATTTTCATCCGAGTTACGGATTAAAAGATGTGATTTTCTAAATATTTAAATCATTTTCTGATTTTAATTATTTATCTAAAGCCAACATTATCCAGAACAGTGTTTGATGACGCAAGCATGACATCAGAGTGATGTCAGCGGATCAACTAGTCGGTTGACCAGTCAAACCAGACAGGTGGGTCCAGTGGGACCCACATGTCATTGTCAGGGGCATTAACAGAGTTTTGAAACTAACTAAATGGGTTAATTAGCAGGTAGGGCCCAGTAGTCAGTGAGAGATTAGGTTTTAGTTAATTAATTTAGTTAATTAGTAGTTTATCTATTTGTTTTTATTTGTTTTATGGGATGGGGCCCGCATGTCAGTGGCAGTAGCTGCCACGTCAGCTTAGTTGACTTCGGTCAACGTGGCCAGTTGGGGCCCCCAGGCCCACAAGCAGTGACCCAGGGGTGGGCCTCGGTGTGCCAGCTCAGCGGAGCCACCGGAGTAGCTCCAGCGAGCTCGCACGCATCGGCCGAACGCCGGCGAGCGCTGGGTTTCGCCTACGGGGCACCAAATTGGGCGGGACCGGTCGCATTCGAATGCCAAGACGACGGCGGAGCGAATGGTGGTGGTTGCGGAGGCTGTGGTGGCCAGAGTCGAGCGCTACAGGCTCGACGACGGCGAGGTGGTTCGGGTGTGAGACGAAGACGGCAACGCAGCGCGCTTCGGGGCTAACGGGAAGGCTAGGGTGGAGCTGCACGACGCGCTGAGCACAAAGGGCTCGGCCCCGTGACCATTTGGTCACCGGAAGGGCGCCGGCGACGCGCGCAGGCGGCAGCGCAGTCGGGTCCCCGACAGGAAACACGCTAGGAGGCACGGGGAGGCTAGTGTGCGGGCGCGTAGGGCTCTGGTGAGCATCAGGAGCACGATGCCGTGCTCAGGCGAGCACGACAGAGAGCATGGCCACGGCGGTGAGGCGATCCACGGCGACGAGCTCACGGCAACGGCGATAAGGTAGCTACGATGCGCGAGGGGCTTAACAATGAGGAGTAGGAGGCGGAGGAGCTCACCGTGCGGCACGCAAGATGACCCGTGGTGGTTTATTAGCAGCAGGGGGCGTCGCCGGAGTTGGTGAAGAACGACGGCGACCGGAGATGTGTAAGGAGGGGAACCGTTGCAGCAGCACCTCCGAGCTCCAGCTGCAGCCACCGGTGGACGAGGAAGACGATGGCGAAGCCGACGGACACGCTGGCGAGGCGAGGCGATGGCTGTGTCCGTGCGTTCACGGCGGCGGGTCCATGGCGGCGTTCGGAGGCGACAGGAGAGGAGGAGAGCGGAGTGGATCTGAGGGAAGAGGAAGAGGCGCGGGGGCCGAGGGCGAGAGTGGGGGCGAGTGGGAGGCGGGATCGAGGAGGCGGGGGCGCTGGTGATCTTATCTCCTCGTCTTCGCCGGCGAGGGGGTCTAGTGGCGACGCGCCCCTGTTTCGACCCGGGTCGGGGGAACAGGGAAGGGAGGCGGCAGGGGGAGGCAGGCCGGGCCGGCTGGGCCGGTCGGCTGGGTTAGCTGGGCCAGTTGGCCCAGGGGGTTGGGGGGGTTTCCTTTTACTTTTTTTGCTGTTAGTTTTGTTCTCTTTTATTTATTTTCCTTTTCTGTTTTATTTAATTTAGGGCATTTAAGCATTAGATAAAATTGTGCCTTCTACACCATAATTACTTATGCAATTTTTGACATAGCCCAAACATTTTAGTTTTGACGTTTGAAAACTTTCCTTGTTTGTCACATTTTGAATTTGAATTTTGGACCGGTTTTGAACTAACGAAAGATTAGCAACAGTAACGAAGGTGACGTGGCACCATTAGCAGAGTTTTACTATAGCATAATTATCCGGGCGTTACAAATCTCCTCCACTACAAGAAATCTCGTCCCGAGATTTGGGAGGTAGAAGGAAAGAGTGTCGGGTATTCATCACGCAGACGATCCTCTCGTTCCCAAGTGGCTTCATCTTCAGAATGGTGCGACCACTGAACTTTGAGGAACTTGATCGCCTTCTGACGTGTGCGGCGTTCAGCTTGGTCGAGAATGCGAACCGGATGCTCTTTATAGGAGAGGTCCTGTTGCAATTCGAGCACTTCATGATACACTCCTTGGATTGGGTCCTTGAAGCAATGGCGTAGCTGTGACACGTGGAACACATCGTGAACCTGAGAAAGGTTCGGCGGAAGCTCCAGTTGGTTTGCCACTTTTCCATGCCTTTCGAGAATAGTGAATGGGCCAATATAGCGAGGAGCTAGTTTGCCCTTGATCCTGAAGCGGTGAGCACCCTTCATTGGTGTAACTCGAAGATAGGCCTTTTCGCCAGGTTGATAGACCATGTCCTTATGTTTACGGTCATACTGACTCTTCTGACGCGACTGAGCAGTCTTGAGATTCTCGCGAATAATGCGGACTTGTTCTTCGGCATGTTGGATAATATTCGGACCAAAGAGTGGACGTTCCCCAGTTTCTGACCAGTTTAGAGGGGTTCGGCACTTTCGTCCATATAACACTTCGAAGGGGGCCATCTTCAGACTAGCTTGATAGCTATTATTATAAGAGAACTCAGCATACGGGAGAGATTCCTCCCATTTCTTGCCGAAGGAAATAACACAAGCTCGAAGCATGTCTTCGAGAATTTGGTTGACACGTTCAACTTGCCCTTGCGACTGCGGATGAAACGCAGTACTGAATGACAGATGAGTTCCCATAGCTTCTTGGAAACTTGCCCAGAATCTTGAAGTGAATAATCTGCCACGGTCTAAACTAATAACCAATGGAATACCATCTAATGAGACAATTCTGGACATGTAGAGGGTTGCCAGCTGACTAGCAGTGATAGTCTCTTTGACAGCCAAAAAATGTGCAACCTTAGAAAGCCGGTCAATGACGACAAGAATAGCATCATTACCTTTCTGTGATTTGGGAAAACCGGTGACGAAATCCATTTCAACATGGTCCCATTTCCATTCGGGAATAGAGATAGGTTGCAGAGTTCCAGTAGGCCTTTGATGCTCTGCTTTGATACGACGACAAACGTCACACTCAGCAACATAATGAGCAATATCTTGCTTCATATTAGACCACCAGAATCTCTGGCGAATGTCTTGGTACATCTTGGTGCTACCGGGATGAATAGACAAAGGTGTATCATGAGCTTCTTTCATAACCTTTGGAGTCAGATTTAGGTTTTCCCTCTTACTCCGTACCACTAGGCGACCTTTGAAGAATAAGGTGCGTGTGTCATCAATAGTGAAGAATGAGGGCTTTCCTTCTGCGAGATAACGTTTAATCCTCTCGACTTCATTGTCACATTTTTGTATCCATTTGATGGTGTCCACAAGATCTGGTCTAGCAACTATGGTATTGAGAGAACCCTGGGAAACAACATGGAGGTTCATCTTGCGAAACTCCGGAGGAGGGGGAGCGAGTGCACCAGGAGGAACAATATGGAGGTTCAGCTTTCTGAATTCTTCAACAAGCGAGGGCTGAACTTTGTGAACCTGGAGGTGGTTGCAGTAAGACTTGCGGCTCAAGGCATCAGCCATTACATTAGCCTTGCCTGGGGTATACGAAATACCCAAGTTAAAATCTTCAACAATATCCATCCATCTCTGCTGACGGAGGTTCAGATCTGGTTGAGTAAACAGATACTTCAGACTTTGGTGGTTGGTGAAGATCTCGCAACGATTACCGAGAAGGTAATGTCGCCACTGTTTCAGTGCATGGATAACAGCAGCAAGCTCGAGGTCGTGAACTGGATAGTTCTCTTCGTGAGGGTGCAATTGACGAGAGGCATAAGCAATCACTTTGCGCTCTTGCATTAGGACAGCGCCTAAGCCTTGACGTGAAGCATCACAATAAATGACGAAGTCCTTCTTAGTATCTGGAGGAGCAAGCACTGGGGCAGAGGTCAACTTGTCTTTGAGCGCCTGGAAACTTTCCTGACACTTTTCTGTCCACTCAAACTTGACGCCCTTATGAAGCAGGTTAGTCAGAGGTCTAGCGATCTTGGAGAAGTTCTCGGCGAATCAACGGCAATAGCTGGCGAGTCTGAGAAAACTTCTGTCTTGCTTGACATTCTTCGGAGGAGTCCAATCGAGAATAGCCTGAACTCGTTCCGGGTTGACGGCAATACCATCCTTAGAGATGACATGCCCAAGATAGGTTACTTCGGGAAGCCAGAATTCCCACTTGGAGAACTTGGCATAGAGTTGATGCTCTCTAAGCTTTTCCAGAACAAGACGAAGATGTTTGGCATGTTCTTCTTCATTCTTGGAATATACAAGGATATCATCCAGATAAACCACGACAAACTTGTCGAGGTATTCCATAAAGATATAGTTCATCAGACGAGAGAAGGTGGCTGGAGCATTGAGTAATCCAAAAGACATGACGGTGTACTCATATGAACCATAGTGAGTCACAAATGCGGTCTTCGGGATATCTTCTTCACAAACACGGATCTGGTGGTAACCCAACCTCAAGTCGAGTTTAGAGAACACTGACGAACCCGCCAGTTGATCATATAGATCATTGATCCGAGGAAGAGGGTATTTGTTCTGAATGGTAGCCTGGTTAATACGGCGATAGTCTTGGACCAATCGGTTTGTCCCATCCTTCTTCTTGACAAAGAGAGAAGGTGCTCCCCAAGGAGAGCAACTTGGGCGAATGAAACCACTTCGAAGAGATTTGTCGATTTCCTCCTTAAGCTCAATGAGTTCATGCGGCGGCATCTTGTAAGGTCGCTTGGCTATAGGAGTGGTGCCTGGTTTTAAGTCAATGATGAATTCGACAGCTCTAGCAGGGGGAATCCCTGGAAGTTCTTCAGGAAAGACGTCTTGGAATTCATGAACGACAGGAATGTCTTCAATGCCCTCAGGGGGTGCAACGTTCAATGCATTCAACGCATAAAGCCTTGCCTCGGCATTCTGAACCAGACGAGCATTGTAGCTTATTATTTCATCGGAAGGGTGTAGCAGATGGACGGTCTTAGTGGCGCAAACGATAGAAGCAGTATGCGCTTTTAACCAATTCATTCCCATAATGAGATCAATGCTACAAGACTTCAGTACGATGTGAGAGACAAGGAATTCTAGTCCTTCGATTTCAATAGGGACATCGTTGCAAATCATGGAGGTCCGACATTGGCCCGCAGGGGTGTGTACTAATAGCGAAGCGTTCATGTCTTCGCTTTTAATGCCATGCATGAATGCAAAATCTTCTGACATGAATGAATGTGATGTGCCTGTATCAAATGAAATGGATGCTGGTACTGAATTTACAGGAGTGTACCCATCACAGTAGCAGGCTGGTCTTGAGCTTCATTCAGATCAACGTGGTTGGCATGAACACGGCCATAAGACTTGGCATTGTTGTTGCGGGGCTGGTTGTTACCATGACCAGCTGCTGGAAGGGCTAGTTGATTCTGGTTCTGATTCTGATAGCAGTTCCTGGCAAGGTGACCTGGTTGACCACACTTGTAGCACAGACCATTATTGGGAGTGGGAATAGGTGCTCCGGGTGGTGGAGCTGGAAGCCTTGGCTGCCTAGATGGTGGAGGAGGCAGACGAGGTGCAGCATAGGTCTGCTTTGGGGCAGGTGCATTTGGACGGTACATGCTGTTCGGGATCCATATCTTACGCTTCTGCGAGGGCGGGCCCGAAGATGAGCCCATGTCATGGTTGCGCCTTTGAGAGCTCTGGTGTTCCTGCAGACCAGTCTCGACATTGATGGCCTTGTTCACCAAGGTGGCGAAATCGTCAAAGTCATGCACTAGAAGTGCGAGCTTGATGTCAGCTTGAAGGCCGTCACGGAACTTCTCCTGTCTGCGAGCATCAGTTGCAATGTCTTCTTCGGCATAGCGGGATAAGTCTAGAAACTCCCGCTGATAAGCTTCCACAGTTTTGTTGCCCTGGGTGAGGTTGCAGAACTCACGCTTCTTCCTGTCCATGATCCCTTGAGGAATGAAGCAAGCACGGAAGGCAGCTTGAAAGTCTGGCCAGGTGATGATTGTCCCAACTGGCAGAGTACGCCTGTGGCTGTCCCACCATTGAGATGCGGGTCCCTTTAGAAAGAAGGAAGCAAAGGTGACATAGCGGGCAGGGGCTACCTCAGCAGACTCCATCTCATAGGTGATGTCACGGAGCCAGTCATCAGCATCCAGCGGCTGAGTTGAGCTGCGGTACACGGTTGGGTTGAGGCGCATGAATTCCTGTAGAGTCACTTGGGCTGGCTGCTCGTTCATATTGGGGCGAGGGAACTGAGCCATCATATTCTCCATGAACTGGCGATTCATCTCGAGCTGTTGGACCATACCAACCATGTACTCAGGCGGTGGTGGGGCGTTGCCGCCACGACCACGACCAGCTGGTCTAACCATCCTGCTAATATATAACAGGGGTAGTTCAGCATTGGGAAATTTGCATAGACAAGAATCATTCATGATGAAACATGCATAATGAAAGGAGCACGACAGATACCACATAGTAGTCGGCATAACTTACAAAAGGGGTCGGACATAGAGTTCAGTACATAGAGTTCAGTACACAGAGTTCAGTACATAGACTAAGTCATCATAGGTGGCACGCAGGCTCGCGAATGCATCTAATACTAATAAGCAAGACTACATCAGTCCCAGGAGGTACTGTGAAGGTAGTTGTAGCCTGACAGCTGGTAGTGAGGCAACGGATAGTCCTCCACGTCAGTGGCCTGGGGGCCGCGGATACTCTGGTGTAGAACCCGACACTCATGTGGCAGAAGAGGACCAAGTGCGGGAGAGTAGCCTCCCACCTCTGGCCAACCGACACCGTGGGGCATCACGGTCCTGGCTGGGTAGATCGCAGAATGCGACAGCTGTCCAGATTGGACAAAGGGGTGCAACAGCGTTAGAGCCCTGTAAAGGTGCTGACGAGTGGTGTACAACTCGTGGCGAAGAGCTCTGTTAGGTCGGTCTAGCCCATCAGCATGCAGAACCAGGTTCTGATGGTGGAAGGGCTCTCGGGTGACAGTGGAGTAGGCAGCAGTGTAGTATCCCTCCGCACCAACGTCAGATGCGATAGGAATGTGCCTGAAAGGGGAAGTGTCCAATGCCCGATACTCTCCACGAAGACGTGTCAGAGCAGCATGAGCAGCATCATGGACTGCCATCTCGATGGTCACTCCAACACCATGAGCGGTGTGCGGCATGGTAGTGGACTCATACTCCCGAGAGTAGAGGTGGACGATGGCACGATACTGCTCCTAGTAAAAGTCCTGGTACTCCTCGTAGACGGTGTACTCAGGGTGCCAGCGATAACCCAGATAGGTCATCATCTTAGCTAGCACAGCAGGTGATCCTGAGGCACCAATGGCCGCCGTGTGGCGCACGACCTGCCTCGTGGGTTCCATCTGAAAACAAAGATGTTTCAATGGAGTCAAATGACAATGTGGGTACTATTCAAAATACTATCCTACAGAATAACTATGGCTTATCCAACTTTGGGGTGAACGTGGTAACGGGATCCTAATGTCAGAGTTAGTAAATTCGTTTAACCCGAGTAGAAGAGAGTTCAGAGCCCCAGAGTAAAGGTCGAGAAGTAAAAGATCCTAATACCACCCAATGGCGACATGGGCCCGTAAGCCACACGGCCATGTTAGTAAAAGATTTGTAGTGACTAGACTCGACTTCGGCCAAGGAGTGTGGAAGGGGGATTCCTACAGGCAGTCGGCTCTGATACCAACTTGTGATGCCCCTGATTCAATCATACACTAATCATGCACGCAAACGTGTACGATCAAGATCAGGGACTCACGAGAAGATATCACAACACAACTCTAAAACATAAATAAGTCATACAAGCATCATAATACAAGCCAGGGGCCTCGAGGGCTCGAATACAAGTGCTCGATCATAGACGAGTCAGCGGAAGCAACAATATCTGAGTACAGACATAAGTTAAACAAGTTGCCATAAGATGGCTAGCACAAACTGGGATACAGATCAAAAGAGGCGCAGGCCTCTTGCTTGGGATCCTCCTAACTACTCCCAGTCGTCGTCAGCGGCCTGCACGTAGTAGTAGGCACCTCCAGAGTAGTAGTCGTCGTCGACAGTGGCGTCTGGATCCTGGGCTCCAACGTCTGGTTGCGGCATCCGATAAGAAGAGGAAAATGGGGGAAAAGAGGGAGCAAAGCAACCGTGAGTACTCATCCAAAGTACTCGCAAGCAAGGAGCTACACTACATATGCATGGGTATATGTGTAAGGAGGCAATATGAGTGGACTGAACTGCAGAATGCCAGAATAAGAGGGGGATAGCTAGTCCTATCGAAGACTATGCTTCTGGCAGCCTCCGTCTTGCAGCATGTAGAAGAGAGTAGATTGAAGTCCTCCAAGTAGCATCGCATAGCATAATCCTACCCGGCAATCCTCCCCTCGTCGCCCTGTGGAAAAGCGATCACCGAGTTTTCTGTGGAACTTGTCTGGGTGTGTTTTATTAAGTATCCGGTTCTAGTTGTCATAAGGTCAAGGTACAACTCCGGGTCGTCCTTTTACCGAGGGACACGGCTATTCGAATAGATTAACTTCCCTGCAGGGGTGCACCACATAACCCAACACGCTCGATCCCATTTGGCCGGACACACTTTCCTGGGTCAAGCCCGGCCTCAGAAGATCAACACGTCGCAGCCCCACCTAGGCACAACAGAGAGGTCAGCACGCCGGTCTAAATCCTATACGCGCAGGGGTCTGGGCCCATCACCCATTGCACACATGCACGTTGCGAGGGCGGCCGGAAGCAGACCTAGCAACCTCCATCACAAAGGAAGTCATGTTGCATGGTCCAATTTGGCGCGCGCCGCTCAGTCGCTGACGTCACGGAGGCTTCGGCTGATACCACGACATCGAGTGCCCATATCTTTCCCGCGCAGTTGGTTAGTGCGTATAGGCCAGTGGCCAGACTCAGATCAAATACCAAGATCTCGTTAAGCGTGTTATTATGAAATAACTGTGGACGCTGACGAGGGCCTGGCCCACCTGTCTCCTAGGTGGTCTCAACCTGCCCTGTCGCTCTGCCACAAAGATCCACACAGAGGGCCGTCGGGACAAAGGTCCTTTCAGCCCCCAATCTGTGAATCACTCGCGGGTACTCCTCGAGCCGACCCGACTTTAGTCACCATCTGTAGTATGTATATATGTATAATATATACCCGTGATCACCTCCCAAGTGATCACGACCCGATAGTATAGCAAGGCAGACTGAGAAGAATGTAGGGCCAGTGATGATAAACTAGCATCCTATACTAAGCATTTAGGATTGCGGGTAAGGTATCAGTGACTGTAGCAACAATGACAGGCTATGCAACAGAATAGGATTAACGGAAAACAGTAACATGCTACACTACTCTAATGCAAGCAGTATAGAGGAGAATAGGCGATATCTGGTGATCAAGGGAGGGAGGCTTGCCTGGTTGCTCTGGCAAGGAGGGGTCGTCAACTTCGTAGTCGAACTGGGCAGCAGCAGCGTCGATCTCGTAGTCTACCGGAGAGAAGAGGGGGAAGAAACAATGAATACAATGCAAACAGATGCATATCGATGCATGGCATGACAAGTAACGATGCTAGGTGTGCCCGATCGCGGTAGTAGGTGATACCGACGAAGGGGGAAAACATCCGAGAAAGTATTCCCGGTGTTTTGCGTTTTCGGACAAACGAACCGAAGGGGGAAAGTTGCGAGTTCGATATGTTAGGGATGTGTGGCGGACGAACGGGCTGCGTATCCGGATTCGTCTCGTCGTTCTGAGCAACTTTCATGTAGAAAGTATTTTCATCCGAGTTACGAATTAAAAGATGTGATTTTCTAAATATTTAAATCATTTTCTGATTTTAATTATTTATCTAAAGCCAACATTATCCAGAACAGTGTTTGATGATGCAAGCATGACATCAGAGTTATGTCAGCAGGTCAACTGGTAGGTTGACCAGTCAAACCAGACAGGTGGGTCCAGTGGGACCCACATGTCATTGTCGGGGACATTAAGAGAGTTTTGAAACTAACTAAATGGGTTAATTAGCAGGTAGGGCCGAGTAGTCAGTGAGAGATTAGGTTTTAATTAATTAATTTAATTAATTAGTAGTTTATTTATTTGTTTTTATTTGTTTTATGGGATGGGGCCCGCATGTCAGTGGCAGTAGCTGCCACATCAGCTTAGTTGACTTCGGTCAACGTGGCCAGTTGGGGCCCCCAGGCCCACAAGCAGTGACCCAGGGGTGGGCCCCGGTGTGCCAGCTTAGCGGAGCCACCGGAGTAGCTCCGGCGAGCTCGCACGCATCGGCCGAACGCCGGCGAGTGCCGGGTTTCGCCTATGGGGCACCAAATTGGGCGGGACCGGTCGCATTCGAATGGCAAGACGACGGCGGAGCGAATGGTGGTGGTTGCGAAGGCTGTGGTGGCCAGAGTCGAGCGCTACAGGCTCGACGGCGGCGAGGTGGTTCGGGCGTGAGACGAAGACGGTGACGCGGCGCGCTTCGGGGCTAACGGGAAGGCTAGGGTGGAGCTGCGCGACGCGCTGAGCACAAAGGGCTCGGCCCCGTGACCATTTGGTCATCGGAAGGGCGCCAGCGACGCACGCAGGCGGCGGCGCAGTCGGGTCCCCGACGGGAAACACGCTAGGAGGCACGGGGAGGCTAGTGCGCAGGCGCGTAGGGCTCCGGTGAGCATCAGGAGCACGATGCCGTGCTCAGGCGAGCACGACGGAGAGCATGGCCACGGCGGTGAGGCGATCCACAGCAACGGCGATGAGGTAGCTACGATGCACGAGGGGCTTAACGAGGAGGAGTAGGAGGCGGAGGAGCTCACCGTGCGGCACGCAAGATGGCCCGTGGTGGTTTAGTAGCAGCAGGGAGCGTCGCCGGAGTTGGTGAAGAACGGCGGCGACCGGAGATGTGTAAGGAGGGGAACCGTTGCAGCAGCGCCTCCGAGCTCCAGCTTCATACACCGGTGGACGAGGAAGATGATGGCGAAGCTGACGGACACACTGGCGAGGCGAGGCGATGGCTGTGTCCGTGCATTCACGGCGGTGGGTCCATGGCGGCGTTCGGAGGCGACAGGAGAGGAGGAGAGCGGAGTGGATCTGAGGGGAGAGGGAAAGGCACAGGGGCCGAGGGCAAGAGTGGGGGCGAGTGGGAGGCAGGATCAAGGAGGCGGGGGCGCTGGCGATCTTATCTCCTTGTCGTCGCCGGTGAGGGGGTCTGGTGGCGACGCGCCCCTGTTCCGACCCGAGTCGGGGGAATAGGGAAGGGAGGCGGCAGGGGGAGGCGGGTCGGGCCAGCTGGGCCGGTCGACTGGGTTAGCTGGGCCAGTTGGCCCAGGGGGTTGGGGGGGTTTCCTTTCTCTCTCTTTTTTGTTGTTAGTTTTGTTCTCTTTTATTTATTTTCCTTTTCTGTTTTATTTAATTTAGGGCATTTAAGCATTAGATAAAATCGTGCCTTCTACACCATAATTACTTATGCAATTTTTGACACAGCCCGAACATTTTAGTTTTGACGTTTGAAAACTTTCCTTGTTTGTCACATTTTGAATTTGAATTTTGGACCGGTTTTGAACTAACGAAAGATTAGCAACAGTAACGAAGGTGACGTGGCACCATTAGCAGAGTTTTACTGTAGCATAATTATCCGGGCGTTACACAAAGTTTGCATCAACGTAACCCTTTACGTCGAACTCTTTTACCACCTCCATAATCAAGAAAATTCCTTAGTCCACTAGTTACTAAGGATAAGTTTGACCGCTGTCTTGTGATCCATTCCTGGATCACTCTTGTACCCCTTGACTGACTCATGGCAAGGCACACTTCAGGTGCGGTACACAGCATAGCATACTGTAGAGCCTATGTCTGAAGCATAGGGGACGACCTTCGTCCTTTCTTCTCTTCTGCCGTGGTCATGTCTTGAGTCTTACCCAATACTAACACCTTATAACACAACCAAGAACTCCTTCTTTGCCGATCTATTTTGAACTCCTTCAAAATCTTGTCACGGTATGTGTTCATTTGAAAGTACTATTAAGTGTTGTTGATCTATCCTTATAGATCTTGATGCTCAATGTTCAAGTAGCTAATCCAGGGTTTCCATTGAAAAACACTTTTCAAATAACCCTTTATGCTTTCCAGAAATTCTACATCATTTCCGATCAACAATATGTCAACAACATATACTCATCAGAAATGCTATAGTGCTCCCACTCACTTCTTTGGAAATACAAGTTTCTCATAAACATTGTATAAACCCAAAATCTTTGATCATCTCATCAAAGCGTATATTCCAACTCCGAGATGCTTACTCCAGTCCTTAGAAGGATTGCTAGAGCTTTGCGTACTTGTTAGCATCTTTCAGGATTGACAAAACCTTCTGGTTGTATCACATACAACCTTTCCTCAAGAATATCATCGAGGAAACAATGTTTTGACATCCTATCTGCAAGATTTCATAAATCATGCAATAATTGCTAATATAATTCCAACAGACTCTTAGCATCGTTACGAGTGAGAAAGTCTCATCGTAGTCAACTCCTTGAACTTGTCGGAAAACATCTTAACGACAAGTCAAGCTTTCTTAATGGTGATACTTACCATCATTGTCCGTCTTCCTTTTAAGATCCATCTGTACCCAACAACCTTACGACCATCAAGTAGTTCTTCCAAAGTCTACACTTTGTTTTCATACATGGATCCTCTCTAGGATTTTATGGCCTCGAGCCATTTGTCAGAATCCGGGCCCACCATCAGTTCTCCATAGCTCGTAGGTTCATTATTGTCTAGCAACATGACCTCCAAGACAGGATTATCGTACCACTCTGAAGCAGTACGCGTCCTTGTCGTCCTACGAGGTTTGGTAGTGACTTGATCCAAAGTTTCATGATCACTATCATCAACTTCCACTTTAATTGGTGTAGATGCCACAGGAACAACTTCCTGTGCCCTGCTACACACTGGTTGAAGTGATGGTTCAATAACCTCATCAAGTCTCCAGCATCCTCCCACTCAATTCTTTCGAGAGAAACTTTTTCTCTAGAAAGGACCCGTTTCTAGAAACAATTACTTTTGCTTCTGGATCTGAATTAGGAGGTATACCCAACTGTTTTGGGTGTCCTATGAAGATGTATTTATCCGCTTTGGGTTCGAGCTTATCAGGATGAAACTTTTTCACATAAGCGTCGCAGCCCCAAACTTTCAAGAAACAACAGCCTAGGTTTCTCTAAACCATAGTTCATACACTGTCATCTCAACAGAATTACGTGGTGCCCTATTTGAAGTGAATGCGGTTGTCTCTAATGCCTAACGCATAAACGATAGTGGTAATTCGATAATAGACATCATGATATGCCCCATATCCAATAGGGTGCATCTATGATGTTCGGACACACCATCACACTATGGTGTTCCAGGCAGTATTAGTTGTGAAACAATTTCCACAATGTCTTAATTGTATACCAAACTCATAACTCAGATATTCATCTCTATGATCATATCATAGACATTTTATCCTCTTGTCACGATGATCTTCAACTTCACTCTAAAATTACTTGAACCTTTCAATAATCCAGACTTGTGTTTCATCAAGTAAATATACTCAGCATCTACTCAAATCATCTGTGAAGTAAGAACATAACGACATCCACTGCGTGCCTCGGCACTCATTGGACTGCACACATCAAAATGTATTACTTCCAACAAGTTGCTTTCTTGTTCCATTTCACTGAAAACGAGGCCTTTCAGTCATCTTGCCCATGTGGTATGATTTGCATGACTCAAGTGATTCAAAATAAAGTGAGTCCAAACGATCCATCTGCATGGAGTTTCTTCATGCGTATATACCAATAGACAAGGTTCGCATGTCTCAATCTTTTTAAAACGAGTGAGTCCAAAGATCCATCAACATGGAACTTCTTCATGCGTTTTATACCAATATGACTCAAATGGCAGTGCCACAAGTATGTGGTATTGTCATTACTATCTTATATCTTTTGGCATGAACATGTGTATCACTATAATCGAGATTCAGTAAACCATTCATTTTAGGTGCAATACCATTGAAGGTATTATTCAAATAAACAAAGTAACCATTATTCTCCTTAAGTGAATAACCGTATTGTGATAGACATAATCCAATCATGTCTATGCTCAACGCAGACACCAAATAACAATTATTTAGGTTTAACACCAATCTCGATGGTCGAGGGAGTATGCGATGCTTGATCACATCAAGCTTGGAAACACTTCCAACACATATCGTCATCTCACCTTTAGCTAGTCTCCGTTTATTCCATAGCCTTTTATTTCGAGTTACTAACACTTAGCAACTGAACCGGTATCTATTACCATGGTGCTACTAGGAGTACTAGTAAAGTACACATCAATATAATGTATATCCAATATACTTCTGTCGACCTTGCCAGCCTTCTCATCTACCAAGTATCTAGGGTAGTTCTGCTTCAGTGACCGTTCCCCTCATTATAGAAGCACTTAGTCTCGGGTTTGGGTTCAACCTTGGGTTTCTTCACTAGAGCAGCAACTGATTTGCCATATCATGAAGTATCCCTTCTTGCCCTTGCCCTTCTTGAAACTAGTGGTTTCACTAACCATCAACAATTGATGCTCCTTCTTGATTTCCACTTTCGTGGTGTCAAACATCGCGAATATTTCAAGGATCATCATATCTATCCCTGATATGTTATAGTTCATCACGAAGCTCTAGTAGCTTGGTGGCAATGACTTTGGAGAAACATCACTATCTCATCTGGAAGATTAACTCCCACTCGATTCAAGTGATTGTTGTACCCAGACAATCTAAGTACAAGCTCAATGATTGAGCTTTTCTCCCTTAGTTTGTAGGCTAAGAAACTCGTCAGAGGTCTCATACCTCTTGACGTGGGCACTAGCCTGAAATCCCAATTTCAGCCCTTGGAACATCCCATATGTTCCGCGACGTTTCAAAAACATCTTCGGCGCCACAATTCTAAACCGTTTAACATTATTGAACTATCATTTAGTCATCAAAACGTGTATGTCAGATGTTCGCAACATCCACAGACGACGTTTGAGGTTCAGCACACCGAGCGGTGCATTAAGGACATAAGCCTTCTACGCAGCAATGAGGACAATCCTCAGTTTACGGACCCAGTCTGCATAATTGCTACCACCAACTTTCAACTAAATTTTCTCTAGGAACATATCTAAAACAGTAGAACGAAAGGGCAACTATGACATAATTTGCAAAGTCCTTTTGACTATCTTCATGATAACTAAGTTCATCTAATGAACTCCCACTCAGATAGACATCCCTCTAGTCATCTTAAGTGATACATGATCCGAGTCAACTAGGCCGTGTCCGATCATCACGTGAGACGGACTAGTCATCATCGGTGAACATCTTCATGTTGATCGTATCTACTATACGACTAATGCTCGACCTTTCGGTCTCTTGTGTTCCGAGGCCATGTCTGTACATGCTAGGCTCGTCAAGTCAACTTAAGTGTTTCGCGTGTGTAAATCTGGCTTACACCCGTTGTATGTGAATGTTAGAATCTATCACACCCGATCATCATGTGGTGCTTCAAAGCAACGATCTTTCGCAATGGTGCACAGTTAGGGGGAACACTTTCTTGAAATTATTATGAGGGATCATCTTATTTACTGCCGTCGTTCTAAGCAAATAAGATGCATAAACATGATAAACATCGCATGCAATCAAATAGTGACATGATATGGCCAATATCATTTTGCTCCTTTTGATCTCCATCTTCGGGGCTCCATGATCATCATCGTCACCGGCATGACACCATGATCTCCATCATCATGATCTCCATCATCGTGTCTCCATGAAGTTGTCTCACCAACTTATTACTTCTACTACTATGGCTAACAGTTTAGCAATGAAGTAAAGTAATTACATGGCGTTATTTAGTGACACGCAGGTCATGCAATAAATAAAGACAACTCCTATGGCTCCTGCCAGTTGTCATACTCATCGACATGCAAGTCGTGATTCATATTACAAGAATATGATCAATCTCATACATCACATATATTTCATTCATCACATCCTTCTTGGCCATATCACATCACACGGCATATGCTGCAAAAACAAGTTAGACGTCCTCTAATTGTTGTTGCAAGTTTTTACGTGGCTGCTATAGGTTTCTAGCAAGAACGCTTCTTACCTATGCCAAAACCACAACGTGATATGCCAATTGCTATTTACCCTTCATAAGGACCCTTTTCATCGAATCCGATCTGACTGAAGTGGGAGAGACAGACACCCGCTAGCCACCTTATGCAACAAGTGCATGCCAGTCGGTGGAACCTGTCTCACGTAAGTGTATGTGTAAGGTCGGTCCGGGCCGCTTCATCCCACAATACCGTTGAAACAAGATAGGACTAGTAACGGTAAGCATATTGAACAAAATCAACACCCACAACAACTTGTGTTCTACTCGTGCATAGAAACTACTCATAGACCTAGCTCATGATGCCACTGTTGGGGAACGTAGCAGAAATTCAAAATTTTCTACGCATCACCAAGATCAATCTATGGAGAGACTAGCAACGAGAGAGAGGGGAGTGCATCTTCATACCCTTGAAGATCGCGATGCGGAAGCGTTACAAGAACGCGGTCGGTGGAGTCGTTCACGAAGTGATTCAGATCTAAGCACCGAACAACGGTGCCTCCGCGTTCAACACACGTACAGCCCGGGGACGTCTCCTCCTTCTTGATCCATCAAGGGGAGAGGAGAAGTTGAGGGAGAACTCCGACAGCACGACGGCATGGTGGTGACGGAGCTCGTGGTTCTCCGGCAGGGCTTCGCCAAGCACTACGGAGGAGGAGGAGGTGTTGGAGGAGGGAGAGGGCTGTGCCAGGGGAAGGGTGCGGCTGCCCTCTCTCTCCCTCACTATATATAGGGGCAAGGGAGGAGGAGGAGGCACCCTAGGGTTCCCTAGGGGAGGGGCGGCGGCCACAGGGGAAACCCTAGATGGGTTTGGGCGCCCCCACCCCCTAGGAAACTTGCCCCTCAAGCCGGGAGGGGTGGCTGCCCTAGGGGTGGCGCCCCCACCTCTCCTGGTTACGTGAGATGGGGTGGGAGGGGCGCTCAGCCCATTAGTGGGCTGATGTGCCCCTCCCCTTGGCCCATAAGGCCCCCCAACGCTTGTCGGGGCCTCCGAAACCCCTTTCGGACACGCTGGTCATCACCTGGTACCCCCGGAACAATTCCGGACTCCAATACCCTTCGTCCAATATACTGATCTTCACCTCCGAACCATTCCGGAGCTCCTCGTCACATCCGGGATCTCATCCGGGACTCCGAACAACCTTCAGTAACCACATACTATTTCCCATAACAACTCTAGCGTCACCGAACCTTAAGTGTGTAGACCCTACGGGTTCGGGAACCATACAGACATGATCGAGACATCTCTCCGCCCAATAACCAACAGCGGGATCTGGATACCCATGTTGGCTCCCACATGTTCCACGATGATCTCATCGGATGAACCACGATGTCAAGGATTCAAGCAATCCCGTGTGCAATTCCCTTTGTCAATCGGTATGTTACTTGCCCGAGATTCGATCGTCGGTATCCCAATACCTCGTTCAATCTCGTTACCGGCAAGTCACTTTACTCGTTCCATAATGCATGATCCCATGACTAACTACTTAGTCACATTGAGCTCATTATGATGATGCATTACCGAGTGGGCCCAGAGATACCTCTCTGTCATACGGAGTGACAAATCCCAGTCTCGATTCGTGCCAACCCAACAGACACTTTCGGAGATACCCGTAGTGCACCTTTATAGCCACCCAGTTACATTGTGACCTTTGGCACACCCAAAGCATTCCTGCGGTATCTGGGAGTTGCACAATCTCATGGTCTAAGGAAATGATACTTGACATTAGAAAAGCTTTAGCAAACGAACTACACGATCTTGTGCTATGCTTAGGATTGGGTCTTGTCCATCACATCATTCTCCTAATGATGTGATCCCATTATCAATGACATCTAATGTCCATGGTTAGGAAACCATAACCATCTATTGATCAACGAGCTAGTCAACTAGAGGCTCACTAGGGACATGTTGTGGTCTATGTATTCACACATGTATTACGGCTTCCAGTTAATACAATTATAGCATGAACAATAGACAATTATCATGAACAAGGAAGTACAAGAATAACCATTTTATTATTGCCTCTAGGGCATATTTCCAACACTACAATCTCATTTTTCGCAGGTTCTTACGACCAAAACACATTTAGGGGACCGCCATGGCAAGATCAGTCACAAGGCGCTAACACTGACAAATGTACGGGCAACCAGTTTCAACTAGCTAACGTGGCAAATCAAGGTAACGCATACGAAAAAGAAACATACTGGTAGTGGATATGAAAATTAAACTTGTAAAGGATGGCAAGAAGACTCGCGAGTTATATTGGCAAAAATGTAGGACATTCATGCAGCACGTGGCATCAGGAAGCGACCATGTACCTGCCATCGATGTCATACGCAAGTGAGTCCATAAAAAGTGAAGCTGCGGATGGGGAAATAACATAAGGAACATAGATGGCAACTACAGTTGCCATCCCTGTACAACTGTGGTTGCCGTGTATGTACAACTGCGGTTGCCATGTATGTACAAATGCGGTTGCCATGTGTGTACAACTGCGGTTGCCATCCATTGACAGCTGCAGTTGCCAACTATTGACAGCTGCAGTTGCCATGTAAGATCAAACGTGATTGAAATGTATAAACACCCGTGGATGGAAAGTGTGAACAAATCTGTGTGGCATGATTGGTCAACTACACATGCCATGTTGAAGAAACTACATTTGCCATGCAATGACCACCTACTACCATGATTACAGGTTGTTACGCTGGGACTACATTGGCAAACGTCTCATGGCAAGCTTCACAGTTGCGGGACAACGCTATTCCAGATAGATCACATCAAATTGGAATGACAGACCACACAAGATGGGCGCATGCGGCACAACAAGGTAAGAAAATTTGAACCTCAAAAAACAATGCATGCATTTGGTTTGTGTGGGGATAGCATGTGAGGAAAAGAAGATTAGTAACGGTGATGGTGGACAAAACAAACAGAAAATGTTAACAGGTCATCGTGTGCAAATGACTCATGTATTGTATTCGAGATTTGCCAGTTGATAAGAGATTGTGGGCAAAACTAATGATTGATCGCATTTGCCTAGTGAGCTCAAGCCTAGAATGCAAAGTTTCGATGCTAGAGTATGCTGGTTGCCATGTATTGGCAGCAGTAATTGACATGTATGTAGGACTATAGCAGACATGGATTTAGAATCCAAGATCTGGTACTTAAAGAAGCTGGTTGCCATGCATTGGCAACAACAGTTGCCAATGTTTGTTCGACTGTAGCTGCCATGGATGCAGAACTACAGTTGCCATGCATGTCCATATGCAGACTCACGGCTAGATGTGTGAATGATGTCAGACCAAATCACATGCAGTTGATGTCATTCAAGCAAAATCTTACGCTCATACCTGTTTTTTTATTACAGGGCCTTCAACTACAATTAACAGCGGAGCAGGGACATCTACTCCTGGGAGCTCTGAGTGCATGGAAGACGCGTTCCACCAGCCAGACACCAATCATGCCATAAACAATGCCGAGTCAGTGTCGGAAATGGCAATCATTCCAACAATGCCGACAAGCACACCTTTGAACGCAAGCACTGTCAACACTCACGTAGATGAAACTGCCGCCGAT
The DNA here is from genome assembly GCF_018294505.1 of Triticum aestivum. Classification (NCBI taxonomy): domain Eukaryota; kingdom Viridiplantae; phylum Streptophyta; class Magnoliopsida; order Poales; family Poaceae; genus Triticum; species Triticum aestivum. The sequence goes on from NC_057804.1 coordinate 673,653, forward strand.
ACTGAAGTGAATGACGAAAGTGATGACGAAGCACAAGGGGATGAAGATGATGGGCAATCCGAAATCATGGTACCTCAGCCATCGTACATTGGGCAGAGATTTGATTCGTTCGCAGAAGTAAAGGAATTCTACCAGACATATGCAAAGTTTCATGGGATTGCGGTCAACACCGAATACCATAGGAAAATTAAAAAAACTAACGAGTACAACAGAGGTGAGATGAGGTGCTACAAGGCACGAAAGAACAAGAAGGGTAAAAGTGTTGCGCCTGTCGTTCCGGAACGAAAGAGAGGAATCATTCTCAAGATAGAATGCCCTGTCCGGTGTAAGCTGAACGTAGATGGAGCACGGTGGGTGGTCACGGAATATTTTGACGAGCACAACCACGAACTAATAAAGAAGTTCGACCTGGTGAAATTTCTGACCGCCCACAGAGGATTCACCCTCCTACAGAAGAAATTCATAAGGCTGTTACATGATTGCAACATTGGTCCATCAAGAATGGTGCAGATACTATCCCTCATGCACAGCAAAAATGGGACTCTGAGTAGCATGCCCTACATACCAGCTGACGTCACAAACCTAAAGGCAAAATATCGTAGAGAGAGCAAGTTGGCTAACATAGAAGCCACGATGGCCTACTTCGATGAGAAAGCAAAGGAAGATCCAGATTTCTTCTACAGGATAAGGTTGGATGATGAGGACCGTGTCAAGAACATGTACTGGGTGGATGGTGCTGCAAGAAGAGCCTACAAACATTTCCGAGATTGCATTTCATTCGACGCAACATATCTCACTAATATGTACAAGATGCCATGCGCTCCATTCATAGGAATAAATAATCACAATCAGTCATTGCAGTTCGGATGCGGGCTCGTTCGGAACAAAGACATTAATGGGTACACTTGGCTGTTCAAGACTTTCTTGGAGTGCATGGATGGACTTGCTCCAATGAACATAATAACGGACCAGGATTTTAGCATGCGTGCAGGCATAGATGAGGTCTTTCCGTTGGCAGTGCATAGGCACTGCAGGTGGGACATTATAAAGAAGGCTGAGGAAATGCTAGGACCGTTCTTTGCAGACTGTCCAGAGCTGCACAAGGCATTCGAGCTGTGCGTGGACCACAGCTTGACGGTGGAGGAGTTTGAAAGGAGCTGGATGGCCATGATTGAAACATATCAAGTCCAAGACAATGAGGCGCTTGCTAACCTATGGGAGAAGCGAATGTACTGGGTGCCGGCCTACTTCATGCAATGCTTCTTCCCGTTTCTATAGACTATGCAGCGCAGCGAGGGGTTCAACACTGTTTTGAAGCGGTACGTGAGCCCTGGCAACTCATTGCTACAGTTTGCCAAGCAGTACACAGCTTTGCAATAAAAATACTGGGATCTGAGCTACAGCAAGAAGTGAACACCGCGCTAAAGCAGTCAAAATTGCTAACGTATTTACCGATGGAGAGGCAGATGAGCAAGATATACACCAACAAGATCCTTAACAAGTAAGTCAGTTGTGTTACAATCTTATTTGCACAATCATGAAGGTAGTAGGTGCCATCTAGAATGCAATGCAGTTGAATAGCTTATTTAAAAATGATGATTTCTTGAAAAGTAGTCATTTGGTACAGAGTAACCATGATATGCAGTTGCCATGTTTGCTCAACTGCAGTTGCCATGTTTAATCAACTGTAGTTGCCATGTTTAATGAACTACAGTTGCCATGTTTAGTGAGATGCAGTTGCCATGTTTAGTGAGATGCAGTTGCCATGTTTAGTGAGATGCAGTTGCCATGTTTAATGTACTGTACTGTGCCATGATCAAACGAAATGTACTTCTATTGTCCACGACAACATAAGATGCTACAAAAACACCACACACGAGTTTAACAAAAAAACACAAAAACTTGCAGATTCCAGGAAGAAATAAAGCGTGCCAGCATGTTCACGGCTTTCCAGGTGGACGAACATACATTCAAGGTGTGCTCTATTTTGGGCATGTTGGATTCAGAACCTGAAGACCCGAACAAAGGGAGGAACTACTTCGTGAAAGCCTCGATAAGCCAAGGCGAATACTACTGCCAATGCTGCACGTTCGAACGGGACGGCATTGTGTGTTGTCACATACTAAAACTAATGGACATGAACGTTGTGACATGGATGCCCCGCCATTTCATAAGGCGGCGATGGACTTGGGACATTGACGACGCACTGGCGCCGCAGACATCAAACATAGTTTTGGCTGTGCATGACGAGAGACCGGAGTCAACCATGGAAGCCGTGCGGCATGTTGTGTTGACAAAGAACTATGCTGAACTAATTGATGAAGTGTGCAAGAGTGATGAGACTACGAGGATCGCGGAAAAACACAGGAAGGCACGGAAAAGAGAGCTTGATGGGATCAAGAAGAGGAAAGCTGAGGAAGCCTCACACAGGTTCCCCCACACATCAAGTGTGCCTTCGTCCACGGGGCCATCATCTGAAAACTCAGAGGTAGGATCTGGAACAGCAAGCACACAAATCCAGGTCAAGAACCCGCCCCGTTCCATCACAAAGGGGCATCCAAAAGAGATAAGATACGGATTGGAGATTCAAGCAAAACACAAGAAAACAAAGAAAGGGACGGGCAATCCGTAAGCAACATTGGGACACTGTGACGTGGTCCTTGGTGACAATTTTTTGTTGTAATCTAGGTGTTCTAAATGTTTTAAAAATGGGAGAATGACTCTTGAGGGACATCAGAATTTGAAAGAAAATACCACGAATGGATAACTGTAGTTGCCATGTTATGTATACTGAATCTGCCATGTTATGTATACTGAATCTGCCATGTCATGTACATTGAATCTGCCATGCTAGTTTACACTAAATCTACCATGCTATTATATACTGAATCTGCCATGCTATTTTGTACTGAATCTGCCATGTTAATTATATGGGATCTGCCATGTTAATTATACTGGATCTGCCATGTTATTTATACTAAATCTGCCGTGTTGTTTATACTGAATCTGCCATGTTAGTTCTACTGAAATATGCCATGTTATTTGTAATGACTCTCCATCGCGTAGATTTCCGTGTTCAGTCAACATATTTTAGTCACACATAGTGTATTATGTGCAAAAACTGTGGGCAACAAGTTGAAAAGGGTCACATGCAGCAACCGCGAAAAAGGTTACGGCTACATGATCAAACTACCATGCTAGCTGGTATGGTTAGCGATGAAAAAAAAGCAAACAGACAAATGAAAACGACGATAACTTTCACTAACCATGTCTGATGAACTAAATTTGCCATGTTTAAAAACATCATAGACGCATTCGAAACACCAAACTGGTGCTACCAATGATGAAAGCATAATAATAATGATAAACATAAACGTATCTGTTGTCATGCCTAAATAGGTTCACATCCACACATACATTACAGAAAATATTTAAATGTCGCTCACACACCACCACTACATACTAGGCTACACGGGGGGGTTGCAGTCATAACATAGCACACAGGCATAGTTTTTGAAAAAGAACAAAGGTAATACCTTACATTCCTCGGCAACAGAATGTAAGGTAGGTGTTCGGTATGGAGCGCCACGTGATCACTTGTACTTCTTGGCGACTTTCTTGACAGCTTCCTCTATGAAGTCACGTACTCCGGACCGCTTGTTGAAATCTTCATTCGTCAACCAGTTCCATGTGTAAATTTTCTGGAGCTCAACGACCATTGCAGCTGTGACAACAGGAACCACTCTACCTTCCCACTTTGCAAGGTATTCCAACATGTGAAAGTCGCAGTCCATCCTGTACAAGAAAAGAATCAGGTGAACTCACAAAATGACAGAGACAACAATGATAAACTTCATTTCATATGTAACAAAGAGGGTTAGCATTGGTGTGGAGGACACATGAAAAGGGAGATGGAAATTACTTGTTCCCTTGCTTCATAGTCGCCACATACTCAATGGGAAAATGTCTGATCTGGACCTTTGAGTGTTCGTAGTGACGGTTCCATGTCTCTTTGAGGTTGTTGATGAAGTATTCAGCATGCGTAGTAAGGTCTGCATCAGCTGCCGAGCGCATTGAATCAAGCACCTCAAAACGTTGGTTCTTCAGATCAAGGCAGAGCGCGTAGTGGTGACCACACTTGTCATGTGGGTCATGTGGTGCAAGCTCCTAGAACATGGGGAACAAGACCTGCAAGTAAAATGAATGAAATAAGAAGCAGAGTCCACATGAAGAACATAAAATGGTGTGATTGGGAAAATGGCATGCAAGGATATCACCGGCTGCAGTAAGAGGCACATGTGTGACATAAAAGGAGTGAGGGGCAAAAAATAGAATCACAATAGAATGTTTAGTTATAGTGGGTAGTTAAAAGAAGTTTCCATCCATGTATGAACAGAGTTGCCATGTATTTTACTTTGAAGTTGCCACGTTGTTTGTACGTAGATGCAAATCAAAAGTCAGTTTATGCATGGCAGTTGTTGCCACATGAAACAGCTGTCACATAAACATGGTGTAGCTATTAGCAAAAGAGCATATCATGGGAGGAAAAAATGTGCAAAAAAGGAAGGAGTACTCACACATTTCTTCATTGTGAGCTTGAATTCACTGTGCGCAGCAAAATGCTTCCTCAGGATTTTGTGGTGGAAGTCACCATCCCATATTTTGCAGGTCACGCTGTAATGCATGATTTTTTTGTCGGGAGACATATCCATATGCCTGTTGATGAAGTCAATCCCACATGCAACTACATTCGTCGACATTTATTGAATGGCCTCACAAACTCGGCAAGATCACTCAAGTCGACGTATGTCGCATCGCATTGTATGACCTTGGTTCTGTCCAAACATGAGCTGTATGAAAATGATATAGCATGAAAGAATCATGTCTGCTAAGTAAAAAGAAAAAAGAAATAAAACGTAAACAGATCATCGTCCATCTATAAAGTAGAAAAAGGATGAATGGTAAAAAGAGCAAAGCAAAATGAGAGGTTATGTGGTGTGGTCATTACGCTTTCAGCTCCTTCATGTGCTTGCTGTTGGACCTCGCATTTCCAAATCGCTTGAAAATATCGTACAGCTGGTTCTACTCCTTTGCGGCCTTGACTTCGGGCTCATAGGCATCCACGAGGGGTGGGTGAACTACCCTCTGCTGCCTCACAGAACCAGGGGTGGCACTTCTAATGGTATCCTCAGATACCGTATCAACAGTCGCCTTGGAACTTGATTGCCCCTGACCTCGTGAGGACCTCCTCTGCAATGATGCCTCCTCAATCCTGCGGTAAGCTTCATCAAGTGAAGGCGAAATCTCCTCATGGGTGCCTGCAAGGATCAAAAAGTGGGTTAGGATGCATGGAAAACGGAACAAATGTAGTGTGAAAAATTGCCATGTGTAGGTATAACAAGTAGGGAGATTGCCATGTGTAGGCAAATCCAGTTGCCATGTGTATTGCACTGTAGTTGCCATGTGAAAGCAAGTGCAGTTGCCATGTTATGTCAACTCCAGTTGCAGTGTGGTTGCCGAATGAAAAATTCATCGTGGAAAACAAAATTTGCAGGTCGCATGCTGCAGTAAATCCAGTTGCCATGTGTAGTGTACTATGGTTGCCATGTGGAAACAAGTGCAGTTGCCATGTGGAACACAAGTGCAGTTGCCATGTTTGTATCAATTTCAGTTGACATGTGGTTGCCGAATGGAAAAAAGCAGCATGGCAACAAAAAATGTAGGTGTCGTGGTGCAGCAAAATCCAGTTGCCATGGCATCACATAACAGTTGCCATCACAAGTGAGAACCCCAAAAAAATTGCCTGGGACAAAAGTAAGAATACACAGATGTATACAAGAAAATGGTAAGCGGAAGAAATATACCTTGGACGATCGGCTCTGCGAACTTGACAGCCTTCCTGCCCTCGACTATTGGCTGCGCCATCATTGCGGTCATGCCTGCCGGGAAAGCAAAAGCAACTGGCATAGGATCTTGCACCACTGGTTGATTTGAACTGATGCCAAGGCTAAAGCTCGGTGGGGTGAAGGCCATTGGGTGCCTCTCCTGCCTACTGGCCGCACCGCGAACAATTTCCGGGGCAGAATTCAAGGGTGAAAGATCGACAAACATTTCTGTATCGCCCGTTGCAGAATCATCAGGCTTATTTGTAGGGTGGGGCGTGCTGTCAGCGGTGATGGTCGTAGATTTGTTGACAATCCTCTTGTTGGGGCTGTAGGGGACACCAATGTTGATTGGGAGCTTAGAAGTGCGCAGATTTAAGCTGGGGTTCTCCACGACGGGTAAAGACGCAGACTGCTCCGGACATTCACCTCCATTAGTCATGCCCGGCTTGACACCCGGCTCAGGTGTACTCTGGTCTACCGGTTTCTCCGTAACATTGCTTGTGGCAGGTGGTGGGAACAGTGTGGACGTGGGAACATAACCAGAGTCATCTACGCTGCTCCTACCTACAGTCGATGCGTTGGGTATGTCTGTTGATTGCTTGCAGGGGCTACGACGCCTAGGCGGAAGACCAGCTCACGAAACGGTCGCCTTAGCAACCTCTACACCAATAGGAACTGGAGTTGTTGTGCCAAGACTCTCACCTGTGGATGGCATATCGTTGTGAACTGTCGCCTCAGCAACTTCTACCGTGGACACAGGAGTGCCACTGCACACGCGCTTGGAATCCATGTCAGATGAGCGGGAATCTTCCTTGCTTAGGTTGGTCTCGGGAGCGTCCACTTCAACACTTGTTGATCGGGTGGCATGGCTCAGAGCATCATCTTTCATTGCCAACAGGGTGGGCAATATTTCAGCAGTCCTGGTTGATACCGACTCGTCACTCCCAGATGTACGGATGCCTGTTTTTGTAGCCTGTACATCTGCAACCGGCGGAGATGGTCGTCCGCTTGCGTCAGAGCTAGTGGGAACAGTTGACGGTCCAGCAGCAGTTTTATCGACTGGTGCCTCATGAACATGTGAGGTGCCACCTGTCGACAGCTTTGAATGAAGGCATTCGAGTGGGTCCCTGATGATATGAGTGGTCGCACATGTAGTAGTCTTCTTTACCCTGCGAAGAAAAGGCACATGGAAAGTATTAAGAAAATGAACAAAAAAAATTGTAGTTGAAACCATCTCAAAAAAATGAATGAAATGTGTGAAGTGCCAGGGTTGTCATTTAAAAAGCTAGTTATGGGTGAGCACACAAGCCAATGAAGAAGCTGGGTAGTTGCCATGTAGGTGGAATAAGAGTTGCCATACGGCAAAGGTAGCATTTGCCATGCAGAACAAGTAGGGGTTGCCATGGCAGCCATCTTTAAAAAAAGGAAAAAATGTTTGATGTGCCAGGGCTGTAGTTTCAAAACTAGATATTGATGACCACACAAGCCAATGGAAAGATGGTACTTGCCATGTAGGTGCATTAAGAGCTGCCATTTGGCCTAGATAGCAGTTGCCATGCAAAAATAAGCAGGAGTTGCCATGCAGTTGAAAAAAGAGAGATATGATTAGAAAAACCAGCAGTTGCCATATGGGAATGATGGCATTAACCCATGTGGCAAGCTGAACAACTGCATTGAAAAGCGAAAACGTAGAACTGTGGCAATGAAAAAGAACAGGGATAACCTACTTTTTGACTGGCTTCCTCAAGTCTGGCAACACGACAGGATCCTCGGTGTTGGACGTCGTCATCCGAGGAGATGACCTGGTGCAATGGGTGTCACCAGCAATGGGGGCACCCTTTTTCAGTCGAGCAGAAGCACGGGTTGGCGTTGGTGCTTGTTTCTTCATAACTGCTCGTCCACCAACTGACGCCTCACTTTACATATAAGAAAAGTGGCAACAAAAGATGCCAAGGGTCAGACACGAAAATCATTGCCATGCTTACCAAAAGCAAATTCAAAAAAGGGGTCAGTATGTTGAACAAGACAAGCAAAACAAAACACTGAAAGATATAAGTCGAACCTCCTCCTAGCAGCTACATGATCGGTCCTAGACCCCTTGCCAGGAGAGCCTGCCCAACATCCTCTGGGACCCTCACCCTCTTGGATGGCGACACCCCCTTTCCTCTCGCAGTTGTATGTTCTTTGACTTTCTCCGGTGAGGGGGCATCTGTTGCAGCCTTGCCCTTCTTGCCGCCTTCATGAATTTCAACATGTTCATCATCGTCAGTGTCGCGCTGCACGTTCTCCATGTCGTCGTCATCATCCTTGTCTCCATCTAGTTCATCTTGTGTGTCAGAGAGCTCCTGGGAACTGTTATAGTCGTACCGACCACGGCAACCAGTTAGCCGATGTGCCCATTCTACAACAAAAGTTGTGAACTGCCTCGCGACTGCGTCTCTGTCAGAGCCATTGAGGGACGTCCAACCTTCAACCAACTTCCCGAGCAAGCCGGTCATTCCGGATGCAAACTGCCCAATTAGATGCTCGACAGGTGCCCTCGCCTGTGCACAAAACAAGAAGCAGCAGTAAGCAACCATGTTGGAGTCACGCGCACAAGATCAAAATAAACCCAAAGTAAACCATAGATATATATCATTGATTACCTCAGTAGGACAAGACGGAGCTGAGTGCACGTCCATCCACTTTCCAAAGTTTTGAGGCCCACCAAACACGCTATAGTCTATAGCATGCTTGGCCATTAGCTGGAAATAACCAAAAAACAGCTAGGATGTGAGGAAGAGAATAATGAACACAAACTAACAGTTCATGCTTGGTCTTGGCTGTGCAGGCAGCCATGGCTAACAAGGTAGTCATCTCTTGTTAGTCAAGGACAGTTGCCATGTGAGCATTTTTTTCATATGTTGTACAACAATAAAATTGAAAAGAATACCGTGAAAATAAAGAAACCAGAACTAACCTGCAGTTTACCATATTTCATATCAGTTATCATGTCTGCAGCAAGCACCGCCTTGACAGCATCATAAGTCCACGCAGAAACATCAAACTTATGTGCAGGCGGCGGGCCTCCTATCCCAGTGAAGTCCACGGTGGACAGATCAAGACAGCCGGCGTACATAAGCTGATGTACAAGAATTTAAATAGGAAAAAATATCAGTTGCCGTCATGGTATCTTGGAAAAACAAGCTAATGTATGTTCTTTCAATCATAAAGTTGGATGGCATGAAAAAGAAAAGAAGAAGTTGCCATATGTCTGTATTAGTTGCCATCATGGTATGATGGCAGCTGCCATCTTGTTATGATGTTAGTTGCCACAATGACACCATCATGGTTGCCATGAATAAATAACGATATTAAAGAATGTTCACAAAAAAGCACTGGTAAAAAAATACCATTAAATATAGTCGACAACCCTTCTGGTACATCTTGTTCGAGAATGCATCGTGCAGGAAGTCCGCAATGAACTTACACCAATTCATCTTCTTCACATCTTTCAGTTTTGCCTGCACGGCACAAATTTCAGGACAAGAAGTTGCCGCATCAGAAAATCAAATGAAAAAACATCAACAACTGGCAGTGACTAGCTTACACATGACATCGGAGCCAAAAAAAGATTGAAAGAAAATGATGGAGAAGAGATAGATCATTCACCAGGATGGGGAAGCATTTGTTGCTTGGGCAAAGAGAAGTGGTCGGCGCAAAAACAGCTGAGATGAGGTACATGAGTAGCTTCATCTTAAAAACCTCACCATGGGTTGTCATGGCCTGCAGCGAATCTGTTAGGAAAGTCGTATTCGGCATAGATTCCCACCCAGGAAACAAACGGGGAAACAACGTCCCTTCGATCTTATTATTGACCTCATACGGGACTTTGATCTCTCCACGGGGCACCCCCAGTGTGCAGAACACAGATTCTTCATCCAACGGCAGTCTTCCACATCCCGGAATCACAAATTCTCTTGAGGCGAGGTCGTAAATCTCACCAAGCCAGTCGCATACAGGGTTCACAAGATTCTTGCACCGAACATTCATCAGAACCTGCATACCCATCTCAACGGCAACTCCCTTCTGATCGTCGGTAAATCCCTCAATCAATGAAGTCAGGCGTTCCTGCGAAGCCCTATTGCGAGTACGTTTCTTCTTCTACAAAAACAGACAAATGATCATTTATTGCCATGTTTTCACTCATCATGAAAAATTTAGTTCCTAACGGACGATTGCTAACTCAATGTGGTATCCAAAAACATATGGAGGGGTGGGGGAGGGGTGGACAGTTACCTCATCACCGTCTTTTCGATGTCCAGTTGCCCGATTCTGCTGAGGTACATCCACAAAATCATCATCGTCGTTTTGATGATCGCCGCGAGCCATTCTGCTGAGGTAAGAACAAACCAAATTGTTAGGGGTGGGAATGAAGTGTATGTAGTAAGCAGTTGCCACATAACAAAAATTTGCTTGCCATGGGCTCAATTGAAAATGGCAAGTAGTAAAGGCAAAAAATATCATATAAGCACACATGCACCCTTATGATTGTCGAAGACATAAATGTGGCAATTAAACACATTGACTTCATCTGAAAAATGTACAGATCATACTGAACTTTAAACAAAAATATTGAAGTTGCCATGTTAGCACAAGATACTACAATAGAAAGGCACAACTCATCCACTGCACAAACCATAAAATGTGGCAACTCACACCCTGTCCTCATGAAAAAAACAAGTTGCCATGTGTTGAAAGACAGAATATGCTAGATTCAAATTGACATGTTCAAAAAGGAACACAAATTCAAAAAAAGCGTTGAAAACATCTGCTGAACAACCTGTAATTGCAATGCACACACTGACCTCATACTAAAAAATTGGTTAGCACTTAGCACAGCCAAATGTGTTCAGATATCACAAGTCAGCGTGTCAAAACACAAATTTGGGTCTGTGGTACAGTTAATTTGTCACAAAAATATCATGCCTACAACATGGCAACAACCATACTATGTTCACTGAAATACTTGCCACATGGAAAATATATATGTGGCAACTGACACAGTTGATGTGGAAGTTAGTTGCCAACCAGTGCACATAGTTGGTTGGTGAAACTGCCATGACGACCTATTTACTACACTTCACCATGCCATATTATTTTGCCAGTTGCCGCATGTCAGCGTGGCAAAACACACACATCTTGGGTCTGTAATATAGTTAATTTGCCACATTGTCCTGCCTACAACATGGCAACAGCCATGCAGTGTTTACAAAAAATACTTGCCACATGAAAAAGCATATATGTGGCAACTGCCACAACTGATGTGGAAGTTAGTTGCCATCAAGTGCACACAGTTGCTGAAACTGCCATGACTACAAATTTACTACACCTTACCATGACATATTATTTTGTTAGTTGTCGTATGTCATTGTGGCAAACACACACAATTTGGGTATGTAGTGCAATTAATTTGCCATATTATCTTGCCTACAACATGGCAACAGACATACTGTTTTCACAGAAAAAAACTTGCCATATGAAAAAGCATATATGTGGCAACTGCCACAGCTGATGTGGGAGTTAGTTGCCATCCACTGCACACAGTTGCTGAAACTGCCATGTCTACATATCTACTACATTTTATCATGCCTGTAGCGTGGCAACAGCAATAGCATGTGCATGAAATTAGTTGCCACATGGAAAACGTATTTGTGGCAACTATCACAGTCGATCAGGAAATTATTTGCCATACGGTGCAGATAGTTACTAAAACTACCGCGTTCGCATTCATACTGCGCTTTAAAACAACTACCTAGATCTAGGGTTCGATGGCAACTATCATAACTTGAAATTTATCAACAAAATTCTCACTACACTGATCGCAAAATAGCATTCCGAGGCGACGAGCAACTATCGGACAGAAAAATGATGACCTAATTCCAAAGCACAACCAGCATTTGGCTCCGGACAGAACGAACCACACCGGCGTGACCGCTCCCACGGCGGCGACAAAACTGGTCAATGCCACCGAAAATGGCAAGCGCAAGTCTCCGCCGCCGGTGGGAACGCCAGCGCATGGCGAGCCCGACTGAATCTCGATGAATCTCGAGCGAAGCTTCGACCACGAAGGGGAGGGGAGAAAATGCTGGCAGGATTTTGATTGAGGAAGGGAGCATTACCTTCAACCTCAGGCACTCCGGCGAAGACGCTCCGGTCCGGCGAGCCCCACCGATGGCCGCGAATGCCTCGACTCTTCCGCCTCTGCCGTCGCCTTCTCCCCTCGCTTTCTCCTCCAATCGACTGAACTGCGGGGTGGGTTGTGCGGGTAAGTGAGGGGAGGAGTAAATGGAACCGTGATGGAGGGGGGGCGAAGTGCGCGACGTGTTTGGCAGCAACAACGAACAGGTGTCGCGTGCGGGCGCATAGCAGTTCCACCGCACGCCCCCGAGTGGCAACCGCGGGGAGGCAACCGGTGTGTGGGCGAACTATGTCACACACCACACACACGCCTTGTTCTACGTGGCAAACAAAATCAGACTAAACGTGCCAAGATTCATGCAGATACTGCTGGACGGCGATGGATGCGTGTGGCTGAGATGCCTAACGCCCACACGTGTGGGCGTTAACATTTCAGACGCCGATAAGTGCCACATGTGTGGGCGTTAGGGAGTCCGCCCACACATTTTGGTGGAGTATAAGAGGAACAGCCCACACACCTACATGTGGGCAAAACAAGTAATGCCCACACACCTCTTTTTTCCTTCCCGATCCTTCTCACACGTGTGCGTGTGGGCGAAGTTGATAACGCCCACACGCCCGTATGTCAGGCCTCGTACCTCCTGGTCCCGCACGTCACGCGTGACAGTCACCGCGCGCCCGCAGTTGCCATGGTCCAGGCCCTCGTCCATGTTCGTTTAACTGCAGTTGCCATGTCGCTGAACTACGGTTGCCATGTCGGACAACTGCAGTTGCCATGGTTGCTCAACTACGGTTGCCATGTATGGTATGGTCTAATGTAGTTGCCATGATTTCAAAACTTTAGAGGTTGCCACATACTAACACTAGGCAGTTGAGAGAGTTGTCATGTGCTCACAAGCATGCTAGGGTAGTTGCCATGTAAAAAGGAAGAGTTGTCATCTGCTTACGTGCACGTTAGGGCAGTTGCCATGTACGTGCACGTTAGGGCAGTTGCCATGTACGTGCACGTTAGGGCAGTTGTCATGTACCATACAAAAACACATGGCAACTCGGTAAAAGAGAGTTGTCATCTGCTTACGTGCACACTAGGCAGTTGTCGTGTACCCTGCAAAACACATGACAACTCGGGTAAAAAGAGAGTTGTCACCTGCTTATAAAGCACACTAGAGGCAGTTGCCATGTGCACTGCAAAACACATGACAACCAGCAGCTTGGGTGTGGGAGAGAAGGCAGGCATGTGGGCGGGATGGCAAATGCCCATACACTAGCCCCTGTGTGTGCGTGCAAAGTGGCGTGTGGGCGAACTGCTGAACGCCCACACACCAACCCCTCCCGTGTGGTGAAACGACCGTGTGGGTGACCGGGTGAATGCCCACACAGCAGACCAGTCCTACGTGGCACTAAAAACATGCCAAGATTCGTGCGCTCACGAACGGACGCGGAACCATGCATGTGGGCGAGATGCAAACGCCCACACGTATGGGTGTTAACATTTCCGTTTTTTTACATCATTCTATAATTTGTGATGAACCCGATTTGTAAGGCCGGTTTGTCAGACTGACTTGGCCTCTTCAATGTTGCCTTCATTTACTGTAGCGTTTCTTTTGCTTAAGGTCTTAGGTACCGGATTTCTTGTGATATGCTATAGGATGGCATGCAGAACAATCCGGCATGCATGAAGAGCTCATGGATTCTTACTATAAGCATGCACGAGTGTATATATTGATTTAGAAACCGTATCTAATAAAAAATTATTCCCTCCTCCTTGCTAAGAAGATGAGTGACCCAAAAGAAAATGTATGTTGATGATTTAGTCAAGTGTTGATTGTGTTTGAATTTTGTACACCTCACAAAGGCACGTTTGAATTGAATTGAATCCAGTCATTCATTCGTAGGCAGCTTGCCGCTTTTCTTCTCTCACGCTCTAGAGTTTTCTATTAGTTATTACCAAGGTATACATTTCTATTTTTTAAAATATTTATGACTATATTCATTCGACCCATATATTATACATACTTATTAAAAAGACATAAACAACATATATAAAAACACATTATGAAACACTTGGATGGTGCAAAATAGGGGATCCCTGAATGAATGTGAAATATTTTAGTACAAGATTTAGTGCAAAATATTCCTTAATTAATGTGAAATTAATATCTTGATGCCTGTCTATGTTTATAAGAATTTTAGTTCAGTAAAATATTTTAGAACACGATTTAGTCATTGTCAAATTGATTTTTTTTAATTTAGCACTTATATATAGTTTGTGTTATTGAATAAAATAACAAACAAGAGATAAACCTATTTGATATAAGTTGTATAAATGAAACAATTTTATGATTTTTATTTAGGGTTATGAATAACTAAAAATGTTTAGTATAAAGGAAACTTGGTGTATCATCCGCTAGATTTTAACCAAACACTGCCGCAGGCCGCAACGCCCTAAGTTAACTTATATCACATTAAGATATTGAACAAGAAAATTTGCATTTTCGTGCAGAAAACACACACTCATAAATAACCTCAATAACCTCTAGTTTAGATGGGTAAGGAAAGAAAGGCAGAAAGAAATGCAACCAACCAGGATTTGGTCCAATATCAAACAGACTTCTCAGCTTCACGACCCTCCCTTTTTGATCAAGGTTTCCCCCAAGCTTTGTCCAGACGAAAGCTGTCTCGTCCTCTCGGCCATGTTCAACTTGTAATATAATAAGCAACTGCTGAACTAGCAAAAGGACAATAAGTTATTACCTTGTTGAGGTTCTAGACGGATGGGGATGGGGCAGCACACTGTTCCTATTGTTAAGGAGGGTCTTCCGGCCTGGTTGGTCGAGGTGGGACTCCTCGTATGCTGATAGTCTTTGGATGTCCACCGGCATCAGGTGTAATATTGAATGTGGTGTTATCAACTGTTATGCCAAATCTGGTGACAAGGCACTACTATTACACAATGAATATTGGGCCAAACTAAATGAAGGACGCAACATTGATGATACAAGAATGGTAAAGTAAGTAGAACACCAATATAACTTTTCTTTTCTTCCAAATTGGGGAAACCTAAGACCAGGCTCAAAATTATCGACCAACGTTACTTTGGCTGCCTCAGCTAAGATACCATCACAAAAGACCAAGCTCAAAATTATCGACCAACGTTACTTTGGCTGCCTCAGCTGAGATACCATCACAAAAGACCAAGCTTTAGAAATCAGTAGCCCTTACGAAACTTCAAAGAGCGATATCTAAGAGCAGGGAGATGTACATTGATCATGATGATATATCTGTCTTCGAAACCACCATAGCAGCCACCAACGAAAAAAAAGTGCGAGCTCGGCACGGTTCCATCACTATATTTTAGTTTAATTTTTTGAACCACCAAAATAGCTTGCCAAAGGTAAAGCCATCACCGTTGAACACACTAGCATTCCTAGGTAACCCATGTTTCACCCTCATCGCTCTCCCACACGCCGCCGCGATCTTGGAGAGATGTCTTATTAGCAAATGAGGCCTACATATTCAGGTCAGCCTTATTTCAGCGTTTTTTTTTCTTTCTGAAAATTGACACGCTTGTGCATTATGCCTCCATGTATATATGCATCTTTTAGAAATTTTTAAAATGTAATTTAAAAAAAATATGATTTTTCATGAATTTTGAATTTTGCAGTCTCCAGAAGCAATTTGCTCGTCACTAGTGTGTGCTGTAGAGGAGTAGAGTGGAATGGACTTGAAAATTTATTTACACCTTTGTGCATGATGCCTTGATGTATATCTGTATTTTCTTTTTAGAATTTTTTAAAATGTAAAAAAATATGAATTTCCTGGAATTTTAAATTTGGAAAAGCAATTTGGCATGTTGTTGCCACTGCTCTCTCTGCTGTAGAGAAAGTAGAGTGGAATGGACAAGACTGTCACTGTGCTGTCACACTCACACTCACCCGTTGCTGCTTATCTACATGGAGATGGAGTAGAGTTATTGCATTGGAATGCATCGGACGGACGGACCGGACCATGTGCAAGTCCAGCTCACACGCTCTCCCCTCCACCACCACCACCGTTCCTTCTTCCTCTCGCCGCCGCCGCCGATCCCCTTCCACCACCACCGCCGCCGCCACCGCCTCCTCCTCTGCGGCCACGGCCTCCACCTCCTCCGGACCCCGCCACACCACCCATACCTCAACAGCAACAACAAACACCGCATCCTCCTCCTCCACCTCCTCCAGGTCCAGCCGCTCCAGCCTCGCCGCGGCGCGCGCCTCGCTCCCGGACCAGCCGGTCCTCTACACCTTCCACGAGCTCGCCGCCGCCACCAACAACTTCCTCGCCAAGCGCGGCGCCTCCGACATCACCTTCTGGCGCTGCTCCCTCCGCTCCCGCCCCGCCGCGCTCTTCCAGCTCCACCCGCTCCCTGGAGGCCTCCTAACGCCCGCGGCCGCCTCCGCCGCGCTCGCCCGCGTCGCGCGCTACCACCACGCCAGCCTCGCGCGCCTCCTCGGCGCCTGCCCCGCCGGTGCCCACGTCTACCTCGCCTACGCCCTCCCCACCGGCGCCTGCACCCTCGCCGCATACCTATCCTCCTCCTCCTCCTCCTCCTCCTCCCGCGCCGGCGGCAGCAGCACCAGCGTGATCCTCCGCACGTGGCTGTCCCGCGTGCAGGTGGCCGTGGACGTGGCCCAGGGCATCGAGTACGCGCACGCGCACGCGGACGCCGCGCACGGCCGCATCTCGCCGTCCGCGGTCCTGCTCGTCCCCGACGCCCACGGCGGCCAGGGCGTGCGCGCCGTGCTCACCCACTTCGGCGCGGGCCACTTCGCCGCCCCCGACGACCAGGAGCGACCCTCCAAGGGAAAGGCGTCGGACGTGCGCGCGTTCGGGGTGCTGCTGCTGGGGCTGCTGTCCGGGGAGGGCGCGGAGAGCCGGTACCGGTTCGACCGCGCCACCAAGGAGTTCGCGCGCGTGTCGGTGGTGGACACGGCGGCGGAGGCGGTCCGGACCGGGCGGGTGCGCAGCTGGGTGGACCGGCGGCTGGGCGACTCGTTCCCCGTGGCGGCCGCGGAGAGGCTGGTGGAGGTGGGGCTGCGGTGCGCCGCCGATGAGGATAGCGAACGGCCGGAGATGGCGTGGGTGGCCGGCAAGGTGTCGCGGGTGTACGTGGAGTCCCGGGCGTGGGAGCGCACCCTGCAGCCGCCCTCCGACGACCTTTCCTCCGTCGCACTCGCGCCGCGATAGCAGCCAGCCATTACTAATCCAAAGCTGACCTTTCTTTTTATTCTTCTTCCCTTCACATCAAGAGTGAAGATACGTACAGTAGATTCTTGTTGCATTTTGAGCTGAGGATTTGAAAGGCTTTCAAATTCGATTTACTTCAAATTCTCTTGTAATTTAACAAATGAGGCTCATGGCATTGCTCGATTTCCCTTTTCACATCCATCGTCTCTCATTCATCAAATCAAATACTCCATCCATCGTCTCTCATTCATCTACTCGTCTTTAGCTTTCTAAAATGCCATGTTCTGTGGCGAACGTTCGCCGGATATGCCCATCCTTAGCTTTTCCTTCCCGATCCCTCAACGACTAGGACAAACTCTCCTTTTGGGCACCATCACCAAGCCCATGGATTCGCTTCCCCTCTGTCTGCTGCTACAGCGGCTAGTGGCGGGAAGGGGAATCCGGTGCCTCCACTCTTGTTAGTTGTTCAAGTTAGGCTTTTTAGTCCTTGCTGGTGCGACGCTCCGGCGAATGGCGGTGCTTATTCGACTTGTCTTCCGGGCTTTGATTCTCCTCAAGTTTGTTCATCTTGGGACAGTGAAGTTAGGGTTTTTCGTCGTGTGGGAGATTGGCGTGGGGTGCTTCAGATCTATTCAAGGGTTGGTCGCAGGGCGCTAGTCACTTAGATTCAACAGAACTTTGATAATAGATTTTGTTGCATTTGAGTTTTGAATTCAAAAAACAAATGAATTCAAATCGTAGACAAAGCTCCTTCGAATTCTCTTGTAATTTCAACAACTTAGGCTTTCAGCAGATAAGAGGAAGAGGATAATTCTTCCTTCCTCCATCATCCATTTTTCTTCTTCTCTTTTACTCCCCCCGTCCCATAATACAAGACATTTTTTGCAAGCTTGTTAGATTGCAAAAAGAAAGTCTTTATATTGTGGGACGGAGGAAGTAATTTGTTTTTTAAACTTTGGCGTCCAAATGAACAAACAGTGATAACATTGGTAAAATGGCCCACATTGTAGTACTAGTTTGATCTTTCTTTGCTCATTACTACTGTCCTTGACAAAATAACATCCACATGAGAGGCTTAAACAGTGAGATTGCAAGTGCTAACTAATATCCATTCTGAGAGGCTGTTTTTTTGTTTGTTTGTTATAAACCACAGCCAAATGTCTACTATACCAACAATGACATGATAGATAGGTAAAGGCTTCTTCAACTGCTGGTAAATTTGCATTCCATTCACCTCCTGCTGCTGTAGTAGTGCCTGTCCCTCTCTCTGTCCCTTTCCCTCTCCCTCTCCCTCTCCCTCTCCCAGTCCCTTTCCCTTTCCCTCGAGCCCGAACCCGAGCCCGAGTGCTGCCTGCTCGAAAACGAAGGGCTCGGGGTCCAGGCACCATCGTCATAGCCAGATGAGCTTCTTCTTCCCGCACCAGGGATCGCCGGTCCGTAGTCGTACGAGTGATACCTCGATGACGAGTAATGCTCAACGCCTGGAGGAGCAGGAGGAGCTCTATCCCTCGAATCTGATGACGAGTGCTGGTTGTGACGGCCCGAGGAGGACTGAAGAGGGGGCGGAGGAGCGCTGCCCCACAGCCAAGGGTCGCCGTTCTCTGGGACGGGCGCGTTTATTCCAGGGAACCCCACCGTCATCCTCTTGCGAGGCGAGGATGCTTCACCCTTCTCCAGCAGCTCTCCCTCCTCCTGCTGCTGCTGCTCTTCCTTCACCTCCCCGTCCCCAAATATGGTGATGCCAGATGGCTTATCTTCATCTTCCACCTCATCTAACAAACCAGAATCATTTTCAGTTAGCCCACACACAAGAGTCAAGACTAAACTATGAAGACTTGCTCTCTTCAATTGAGGGTTGGACATTGAAGTGCTCTGCTTACCTAGGTAACCTGGAGGATAGCCCAATTCACGCATCCTGTGCAGCCACGGCGGCGGGTCATTTTCCTGCATGGATTGCGATACTCTCAGGAGAAAAGAAAAACTTGTGCAAGTTTACATAAATTAATTGTGGCAGTGCTGTTATTGGTTCCTAGGCAACAAGAGAATCTTCCATTAAAAAAAAAAACAGGACTAGTGCTCTAGCAACAAAATTGTTTCAGCAAAAAAACTGAACCCTACATTGTTCGAACTATTTTGTTGTAAGGGCATCAAAGACGATTGGCTGATTACAAAAAGGATTTGAAACTTCATTTCAAGAATTTGTACGGAATTTAGTCATGGTTGATCATACCGAAAGAAGGATGCTGTACTGACAACAAAATCATTTACCCTAGACAATAATCAGACAACAAAACGGTTGGACTGACACATGTTTCTGTTTGTTTATCGATGCTACTAAAATTCAGAAGAACAAGAATCTGTACATATAATCAACCATTTGCTTTCAGCTCATGTATGCACATATTTACAGATTGTTTAATTAAGCTAACAGGTGAAAGCTAAAAGATGGGTCCTTCCATCTCAGAGTTCAACTAAAGATTGTATATCCTAACAATGAAAAAAAGATACTACATCCTAATCGTGAAAACAAGGAAAACAAACAAGAAGACCAAACAAAATCAAGTGAAAAAGAGAACGCGTACCCTGAGCCCCAAGCATTCTCTAGTCTCAGATCCCAGGACTCCTGCCTTCAGATCATCAAATTTGCCTGGCGTCTTCTGGTAGTACCGATTTTGTCCACGATTACCAACATTAGATAGGTTCCTTTTCAAGTTGTGCTGCTTGCGGGCATTGCTAATTGCAACATGGTCACGAGGCTTTGGGCAATCCTTCAGAGCATGACTGTACGAACCACAGTTGAAACAGCGAGAATCATCCTTATCTTTCTTGCTGCCAGAGAAACAAGACATGTCATGTTGCAGATCCACGTAAAGGTATACTAATGCTATAATTAGCCATCAACTATAAGAAAGATCATCAGAAGGCAAGAAACGCGAAATGGAAGTAACTATGAGACCATGATCAGACAAAGAAATTCGAACAGAAGCCCTATGTCTAGAGAGAGATTGAACTGTTTTGAACTTTGGAGTTACTAGTTACTATGTCTTCAGTACAAGCATACCAGCTTCAATCATCTATTCATAGTCTAAGAATATATTGATATCAGGACAAAGATTATTCACAGATCACATTTGATGATCAAGATATGACATATATGAATAAATCAAATTGCTGATATTTATACTCATTAATTTACAACATATTGGTGTCATGCAGAAACTAGTATTAAGACTCCAGCATGTAAATACAGCTATGATGCTTGCCCAAAATATTTAGGAATAAAGGCGATGGAACTTTGACAGTCATGTCGAATGCAAGGTCACTCACAAATGGCATTTTAATTCTACCAGGTAATGCAAGATCAGAGAATAAAAATAAGAGCAAGGTCGGTATATGGACAGAATTCATAAATACCCTTCAGCATTTGATGAATCACCCATAGGAGTTGAACCCAATGTGAATTCTCGATCATACAGCGGCACCGCACCATCATCCACAGCAGCATTTCCTCGTGCTTGGCTATCCACCCAGAATGACTTCTCAATAAGAAAAACAAAATAAAACAACAGGTAGAATCATTAGATTCTAACTAAATCCACAAGTCAGATCTCAACTCAAACGCAACACGGACCAAAGATAAATAAGAACTAAGACATACATCTATCCTGCTGCCACATCTACTGATTATATCCTATCCTGATACTAGTCATATCTCATATCCAAGTACTGCTTAATTTTCCTTTTTTAGGGCAATCCTATGCCTTAATTTTCTTGTCTTCCTAAATAGGCATGTGTTGCTGTCTTGGACATGCCAGACAGCCACAGGGCCCAGGCCGACCATAACGCCAAATGCTCTATGAATATTATCTGCCAATCAATTAACTAGGAAAAAATTTGGTTGTTCATTTTTATCTCTGAAACAGTAGAGTCAGGATCTCCTACCAGTAAGGGCTGAACAACAACCAAACCTCAATGAGCTGTTAGAGAATGCACTCTTATACTACAGGGGTGCAAGAGAAATTCCTCGAATGTAGTATTAAAGGGGATATTGAAAGTAACAACCAAATGAAGCAACTAATCAACTGTGTGCTATCTAGCTAATCTGGAGCCTCAGTGAAATAATTATCAGTCTCTGGGATTGTTAGCACCATCCTCATCTGGAAATGAGTAGTTGCTTCATGTGCTAGCTGGGTAAATGTGAAGGTGATGCTATATCTTGATGCTCATGACAGGTACATTGCAAGTAGCACAGTTGCAATTTTCGGAAGAAAAAAAAACTCGTATAACTCCAGCATGGCAGCATGTCTTTGATGTCCACTTTAGTGAATGAATTTAATCGAAAACAGACCAACCAAAGTTTTGTAACAGCAAACCCATACTTTAGTTGGAGGTTTAATCTTCAGACTGAGCTTACGAAGGATAACAATGGCGAGCTTATACATACCACAGCACAGGATCGCTCTGAACCAACATGTAATGCTGGATAATAAGTCTCTTCACCGCAGTCCAAGACTTCTTCTACAGTTTCCTGCCATTTTCACAACCAAAATAAACAGCAATTATCAACAAATGGGAATCTGGTGCTCAGCACTTTTTCTGTTACACAGATGTATCAGTCCTGTTCTAGTCTATAGTGACCTATTAAAATTTATCCTCCACAAGTCACTATTTTCTTCTATTGGCCAAGGCAATAATTATATTTTGGCAGCGAAGCAATAATCATAGCACCCCCAAACCATGGAAACGAACTAAGTACCCTACCGAGGGAACATGGAAGATATATATTACAAGAACGAAAACTAATTCTGCCATGCCCATTTTCTTCTTAATCCCTGGTGCCCATATCCTATCGACCTAAACAGCTCTCATTTAAACCGTAGCCAGAGAGCTGCTGACATGGGAATAAATTGTAAAGTCGATTGATGCAAAACTAGCATAAGAGCAAAAGCCACGGTTGCAAGGAACAGTACCGTCGAGGCGTGCTGCTTTCTAGCTTGCCACTCAGACCATTGTTGCATCAGTTCCATGAGCTTCTTTTTGCTTTCCCTGGAATATTCAGAAAAATAAAAGTAAGCACTCGAGCTAGAGTTTATTAAGCTGTTTCAGAAGGATAAATTGATTAACAAGTGCAATGCGCTGCCCTAGATATTATTCATTCAGAGAGAAAACAAGAAACAGCTCGTGTTTAACGTACCTTGTCAAGTTGTTGTAGACTACACGGACAGAAGGCTCTGTTGATTCAGCACGGGCTCTTTTAACTCCTCTTGTGGCTGAACACGCAATATCATCAAGGAACAAAAACATGTAGCAACGATCTGATTGGTAATAACTGTAACCCTGGCACTGTTTAGTCATGTCAATATACTAGAGTTCAAGGTAAGAAGATGGAAACAAAATAGGTTAGTCATCATGTGAATGTGAGAGGAGGATACGGCTTTGGTCGATAAGTGTCGAAAGGGGAGGCCCATCATTGTTGGCCTTGGGTGTTTGAGCAGCTGAAACACGACCATGCTGCTTTGTAACAACGACTAGGGCATTGTCGTCGGAGAGGTCCATGTCCTCAACCTGACCTTCTTCGAGATCGATGACCCCATCAGAAGGAGGCGGCCCCACTCCTCCATTGGCACCCAGGGCTTCTTGTTGGGGCTTGGCCTGGTGGGGGTTGTCTGCTGCTGTCCCCTGCGCATGTTGGGCACTGGCTTCTTGGGAGGCGACCTGCCCTTCCTCGAGGTCGATGATGTCGAGGAGGGAACTAGTACTAGTACTAGGCTTGCCTTGTGGTTGTGCATTGAGATTCAGATTCAAATCGACGGCATCGACTTGGAGGGCATGGTCGAGATCTATGATGCCTTCCGAGGCGCCAGGCTCGGATGCGCCGAGGCTGATGAACTCCTCCATCTGTCTCAATCTCTTGTCTTGGAGCAGGGGAGGGCTGCAGATTCAGAATGAATGAATCAAGAGCAACACCGGCTGAGGCTGATGCCTTGAATCATGCACGGGCTGTGGCCACAAAGAAAGAAAGAAAGAAAGAAATTTTGACTAGGAGCGGAAATCAAGCAACCAACTAAAATAAATTGGAGAGATCCGTATCCATACCTTACCTGGTGGAGCTGTGGATTGCGGGCGGTCGGCTTCCTTCTTCCTCTTCTGCCTATAAGGAGAGAAAGAGGAGAGGAGGAGGCGGCGGCGGCGGCGGGGAGCTGTCCGTCTCCGTCTCCGTCTCCGTCCCCAACTCTTCTATCTATCTACGCTCGGTACGCTCGGTAGTACAGTCGTACAGTACCCGAGAGTCCGTCCGTCCGTCCGTCCGGTTGGTATTCTGCTCGTGCTCGTGCTCGCTCGGCCGTAATCCGAGTTTGGACCAAAACCGATGGCTCTTTGATTCAAACCAACCAAATTTACATCATTGTGGAGGATTTCATTTTCTCCTTACAAGAAAAGAAAAAAAAATCTACCTTTGTGATTAAAATACTTTTGAAAAAAAAATCAATCTTCCTCCTCCCGCAGCTCTGCGTGCGCTCCCCCTCGCCATTTTGCTCGCCTCTGATGCTCGTTATAGTCAAATTGAAGTAAATTGCATAAAACCACTACTTTGAGGGCTAGGTTTGCGAAAATCACTAGTTTCTCAAGTGCAAGCTAGTCAAGGCTGCGTGGCCGGAGCAAAATATGGAAGATGGTATGTTTGAGCAGATTTTTACCTTGCCTCGCGAGAAGGAGAAGATACTGCGGGTGGCAGTTGTGCTGTGGGACTGGTGGACCTCTCGAAACAAGGGCTTGACATCTGCTATTACCACCACATATGCTACTGTTGCCATCTCTCCGATATCTGCTATCCTAGACTCCATTTATGCAAGCAAGATTGCAAATAATATACTCCCACCGTTCCTAAATATAAGTCTTTGTAGAGATTTCAATAAGAGACTATATACGGAGCAAACTGAGTGAATCTAAACTCTAAACTATGTCTATATACATCCGTATGTAGTTCATAGTGAAATCTCTAGAAAGACTTATATTTAGAAACGGAGGGAGTTCTACTAGTATATGCATGCTACCCCTCCACTCCCATCACATTCAACTTTTGTGGTCCCAAGAAACAATATATATATATATATATATATATATATATATATATATATATATATATATATATATATATATATATATATATATATATATATATATATATATGCAGAGGAAAGACATTTCGTAATAAAAACTAGTAGTATCTCAGTTGCCGTGTGATTGGTCATGCTGCATGTAAACTTTTGTCAGGACTAGGATAGATCTTGGGGTGTATTAGTATATTGGATCCATCCATATTGTAAATGTCTTACATTATGGGACAGAGGAAGTAATATATATTGCAAGTGCTAACAAATGTTCTCATCTTCTTCTTCTTCTTCTTCTTCTTCTTCTTCTTCTTCTTCTTCTTCTTCTTTTCACACAAGTACATTTCATCATCAATCGCATCAGCATCAGCTACTTCGAAAGGAAGATTCAACTTAGTTCCATGTGGAGATCTGTGAGTGAAATGAATTTGACTCTGCATATATACACCACACCACATCTAGGTTTGATCTTGACAAGAGCGGAGGGCTCAGAGGTAACGGCGCTTTAGAGGCCGATTTTGCTGACGAATAACTTTAGATATTTTCCTTTTCAACTTCACCTGCTCGCGGGCCATGCTAATTGAAACATGGTCGTGAGGGTTTGGGCAGTCCTTGAGAGCATGACTAGATGAAGCACAGTTGAGACACCGCCAACCATCCTTCTCATCTTCTTTCTTGCTGCCACACAAACAACACAAGTCCACTCACAATTTGCATTTTTATTCTTATTACCAGGCGGCTAATCCAAATTGAGAAATAAAATAAACATGACCAAGGAGGTCATCATATATATGGACAGAAAATGATAACTGCTACTACCTCTCAGCATTTGATGAATCACCCAATGTAAATTCTCGATCGTACAGGGGCACCGCGCCATCATCCACATCCACATCCACAGCAGCATTTTCTCGTGCTTGGTTATTATCCACCCAGAATGACTACTTGTCAATGAGTAAGTAAAACAAAAAGGTCATCCACAAGCCAGGCAGATCTTAACTCAAACTCATGGAAGGAAAATATAACTAGGAAAATTCTTGGTTATTCCTTTTTATCTCTGAAGTAACAGAGTCTGGAAAAGGGTATCTCTTCTACCAACAGGGGGTTTCCATTTTGGTTAGTGAATGAATTTAATTTAAAGACCATACCATGCTTTAATTGGAGGTTTAAACTTCAGACTGAGCTTAGGAGGGATAAAAATGGCATACTTGTCCGTACATACCACAGCACAAGGTCTCTCTGAACCAACATGTATTGCTGGATAATAAGTCTCTTCACCACAATCCAAGACCTGTTCCGCAGATTCCTGCCAGCCATTTTCACAACCGAAGTAAACAATAAACACCAAGAAATGGAACCTGGAGTTGAGCACTTTTATATTATATAAGAAGGTAACAACAGTCATACTCTCCACAAGTCATTATCGCCGTCGGCTTATATTGGCCAAGGCAATATCTAGTATATTTTTTCAGTAAAGAATAACAATGGTACCAAAACCAGCTGACCAAGGGTGCTCTACTGAGGGAACATGGGAGATATAGAGAACCAAAAGTAATTCTGGCATGCCTGTTTTCTTCATCGTCTCTGGTTTAAAGCATATAGCCAGAGAGCTGATGACAGATACAGATTGTGAAGACGGTGTGGAACCACCGTGCCAGAAGAAGTCATATATAGTGTTGCAAGCAAGAGCAGTACGTACCGTTGAGTTGGGTTGTTTTGTAGCCTGCCACTCGGACCATTGTTGCATCAGTTCCATGAGCTCTCTCTTGCTTTCTCTGGACAAATAACGTCAGGAAAAACAAAAGTTAGCACTGAAACAAACTAGAGTTTTAAGCTGCTTTGGAAGGATAAATAAATTGATTACCAAATGCAATGGTGCGCTGACATGGATATTAATTATTCAGAAGAAAGAAAAAGCATCTCGTGTTTGACGGACCTTGTCAAGTTGTTGTAGACTAGGCTAACAGAAGGCTCAGTTGATTCCGTCGGGGCTCTGTTATCTCCTCTTGTGGCTGAAGACGCAATATCAAGGAACAAAAACATCTGATTTGTAATGAGGACGGTACATACATATATCTGTAATCCTGGCACTCTTTAGATGTCAACACGGTTGATGATGGAGATAAGGAGGAATAATTAATTAAATTACTAATGTGTGGGTGAGAGGATACGGCTTTGGTCGATAAGGGCGCTGCTCGTTCTTGAAGCATGAACAAGGGCAGCCTCAGGCCCACTGCCCTTGCCCATTTCAGCTGAAACACCATGTTTTGTAACAAGGAGCACGTTGTTGTCATCCGAGAGGTCCATATCCTCAACCTGCCATTAGCAAGAAATTAAAGGAGAACCTTGTGCTCAACATTTTTATATAGATAATAACAGTCCTATTCTAGTCTATATATAGTAGCCTATTAAAATACACCCTCCACGCACGCGTTATTATCTTCTTCTAGTGCATAAGGCAAATTTTCTTTTTGAGGAAAACAATAATTAATTACAGTATATTTTAGCAGTGAAGCAATAACAATAGCACCAAGAAGATGAGAAGCAGCTAACTAGGCGGCCCAAGGGTACTCTAAAGATTATAAAGTTGATTCGTAGCAGACAGCAAAAGCCATAGATATATAGTTGTAGCTTGTAGTAAGGGATGATAGCAAAGTGCAGTACCGTTGAATAAGAATTGGGTTGGTTTGTAATTCTAGTAGCTTGGCAGTGGGACCATTGTTGCATCAGCTCCATGAGCTTCCTTTTGCTTTCCCTGGAATAAGTATGTAAGTATCGGGAAATTAATTAAAAGGTAATTAAGGACAACAAATTGATTAACAGATGCCATAGATAATATTCATTCGTTCATTCATTCAGAATAAGTAAAAAGAAGCAGCAGCTGGATGGTGTTTAACAGATGGACCTTGTCAAGTTGGTGTAGACAAGACGAACAGCTGATTCCGTGGTCCGGCCCTTGGGTATTTCAACTGGAACACAAGAAGAAGCCGCATTGGCATTGATGTCGACATTGTCTTGTGGCTGAGTCTGTGTCTGTGGTGGTGGTGGTGGTGGTGGTGCATCCATGATATCGAGATGGACGGCTTGGAATTGGTTTTGCTGGACCTGGAGGTGTATGATGCCATCCTTATCCTTGGGAGTGGGAGCTACACAAGATTCGTCGCCAAGGCTGATGAACTCCTCCTCCATATATCTCTTAGCTTAGCTATGGATGGCTGGGGCTACACAAGATGAAGATGAAGATGAAGATGAAGATTCAGAATCAGCTGACAGCAACCAACAAAATTTAGTAAGAGCAAGTGGGTGGATGGATGGATGGATGGATCGGGGCTGGGGAAAGAAGCCAGATCCATTCCATACCATACCTGCGAGCCTGTGCGGAGGGATCCGATCGAGAGAGTGAGATTGCGTGCGGGCGGGCGGACGGCGGCGAGGAAGCCAAAGAAGGAAGGAAGGAAGGGGGGAACCGCGACGCGCGATTAGAGAGAGGCGGAGGTGATTCCTTGCCTTGCCTTGCAGGAGGATGAGGGGGACGACGGCGGCGGCGGCGGCGGCGGCGGCGAGCTCTATCTACACTCGTCTAGTTGTCAGTTTTTTTTTTTGAGACATTTTTGAGAACTGAGTTGTCAGTTGGTATTCCGTTGGGTTGGGTTGGGTTGGGTCAGTCAGGGAAGTGATGTGGTAGGCCCATCCAAGAATTTTTCTCCCTCAAGAAATAAACTGATACATTCTCAAAAAAAAAAACATTCTTTTGCTAGGCCAGCTTCAGCAACTTCCTCCTTACTATCCATCATCTTTTCCCCTCGTCTAACACTCTAGATTTATGAGCCAACCAGGTCATATGATCTTGCTTGAACATTTCATATTTATAATTTTCTTCTTCTTAAAATCATCAACTATAAATAATTCCACTCAAACTTTAACAGCAATAACATTGTTGTAATGAAATTTATAGCAAATGATAATCCAATCGTCTCACATATACTATGACCAAAGTATACTACATTATTGAATTTTGCATCCTAGCTAAGCCAACCTCCGCTAGTAACTTTGTCCTGAATACTAAAAGCCTCACTGAATTATGTCAGTTTGGAACATCCAATTGTCGAGCAGATTAAAAGGCTACATACATCCTTCAGTCGTATATCAAGCAAATGTTGCCATCCATACATACACCTAAAATCAAAAGAAAATGTTAAAACATATAGTAGAACCGCTCATTCGCCCCCTCCACCTCTCCCTTCATAAACAGTACCAGTAATTACTCGCAAAAAATAAACAAGTACCAATAACAAAAGCAAACAAGAAAGTACATCCCAGGCTACATACAACATGGAAGAGGAACCATAAAGTCTGGTGGGGGAGGCGGCCCTCCTTTTAGGCAGCGCGTCGCGTCATGCATTCAAAACCAGATCTTAATTTTCTAGGAGAAACTTCCGTACGAGACCACGATAGATTCAACGACGGGCATGCGTATGGGGATGTAGGAATGAACCAACGAACAACTTAGCGATGTGTCATCACAATCGCATACTCCTTTAATAGTGAAGATGCCAAGCACAAAAAATAGGTTGGTCACAGAAAAGAACGAGACACAGAATAAATAAATAAATGCCCACACATGTCGAATGGGCCGACCAACTTTGATTATAGTTGATGTTTTGATAGGATTTGATTTGATTTAGTCCTGAGTATTGGAATGCAAGGGAATTTTGGACTTAATTGAGATTTTCCGTAAATTTGATTTGAATGAGTTAATGCATGATATTATTTTAGTAAAGTGCCGATTTGATTGAGTTAATATAATTGATGTTTTGGTAAGATTTGATTTGATTTAGGTATGAGTAGTGGAAGGTAATGAAATTTTGGATTTAGTTAAGATTTTCTAAAGATTTGTTTTGAATGAGTTAATGTATGGTGTTATTTTGAGAAAGTGCCGATTTGATTGAGTTAATGCACGCGTTAAATGAGCCGGTCCAAATTGGTTGTACTTGAGCGAAAGATCGTCTGAAGACGCTCACGGACCTAATATAGTGTTTGCCTACGACTTGATGAGAGTGAAGCAAGACTATCAACTCCCATTTGGGAATAGAGATAACTTGAATAATAATAGTACATACAATTTGGAAAGATGTGTAATAAATAGTAGGTGATTATCCACCTAATTATTAATAACTTTTTTTGCATGGTAATTGATAACAACTCTTTTTTTGCGGGAAAGTAATTAATAATAACTTTTTTTGACTCGACAAATTAATAATAACTTGACAGCCCGCATTCATGTTTCGTCAGCGTATTTTGGATCTTTTTTCCAAAAGAAGATTAGCACGAGAGTACTCCCTCCGTCCGCGAATAAGTGTACTTCTATATTTCATCCTAAGCCAAAGTTTTAAACTTTTGACCAATTTTATGGAAAAGAATAGTAGCATATATGACATCAGATTGGCACATTACGAACTTACATTTCAAAACGAATCTAGTGATACTAATTTAGTGCCATACATGATGCTACTCTTTCCTATAAAGTTAATCAAAGTTTTTAAAAACTTGACTTGAGACAAAAGCGGCATGAACATTTATTCGTGGATGGAGGGAGTAACTAAGTATAGAAGGATATTAATGATTATGCATATCCAGTCTGGTGGTGATTATCAAGGAATGCTTGATCTTTTTGCAAGGGAATACTCTCTCCCTCTTTATTGCTCTTTGTCTATATATAGAGCAAGGATTAATAATTAATCTGTCTTCCTTTTCTCCTATGCCTTCCGATAATCTAATGTGTTTCGCGTGTTTTGCATTCATATATGCATAGGTGAAGGAATGATCATGGAGGTGGATAATGGTGGTAAGGGGAAGGAGAAGATCAGCTTACCATACGGGTTGTGCGTCCATAAAAAGACAGTTGACCCCTGCTATTATCACCACTTGTGCTACTGCTGCGGTCTCACCAATGTCTGCCATGCTACACTCGATGAATGCAAGCAAGATTGCAAATAATATATACTAGAACATGAAGGCGCGCGTTGCTGCGCCCGTCTATCCTGATGAAAGTTCAATATTTTTCTTAATAAAACAAGCAATAGAGGTGAAAATTTGAATAATTGGTCAATATTGCCTCATTTTATTGCAAGGAATACAACATATTTGGAATAACATTACAGAAGAGCTAGTTCAAACTGTTGTCAAATATCTTTATCTAAGTCAACTTGTAGGAGATCTACAAATCCTTTGCTCACGCATAAGACACAAGGCAGAGAAAGAAAACATTAAAAACATGACACAAGGCGGAGAAAGAAAACATTAAAAACATGGCGAGAAAAGATTATAAGCTGTGGAATCTATAATTCGAAGTCAAAGTACCAGATTTGGTATTTGAACAACTGTATGATCTATAATTCAAAGTCAAAGTACACCTACAGATTTTGGTACTGCTACGTTTCACTCAGGCTAATGACTATAGCAAAAGCTCCAGGCCAGGCTAGTGCTTCACTCTCCAGCCACCAACCAAACAATTTTTAGGCAGGTCTCAGGAAGGTCCAGGCCAGGCAAATTTTTGCCAGGTCTCGAACCAAACTAAGCCCTTAGTAAGTGAAATGCTACGCACCTTTCAGCACTTGATGAATCACCCATAGCCAAAGGAGTTGAACCCATTGTAAATTCTCGATCATACAGGGGCACGGCAGACGGCACCATCATCATTCACACCAGGCACATAGGCCCATGTGTTATTTGGCCTGCTAAGCTGTTTTTTAGATCAATTTAACATACGCTTATAAATTAGAAAATAAAATAAAAAAGGATAAACGGGCCGTGCCGTGCTCGCCCGCGTGCTCACCCTAGTGGCCCAAGCACGGTCCATGGCGTGCCAGGTGCCTGGCATGACCCGATTAGCCCGTGTCGGGCCATGCCCATCTTGTGGCGTGACAGCGTGCTCATGGGTCGGCCTGCTAGTCACGACCCGAATGGCCAACTCCGAGGCAGATCAAATAGTTTTAGACCAAAACCGAAGGCTCCTTTGATTCAATTTAAAGCAATTAGATGATACAACGTAGCGGGAGGTCGGCGGTGCAATTGTCTTTGATTCAATTTAAAACAAACTTCCTATCTATAAAGCATAGCTTTGATTTTTCATCAACACCAAAACTGTAATTGACTACCAATGAACTTTGATGCGACCTCCTTGTAAGTGCACCCTGGGTTCCCCAAACATGCAAATTGCCTCAGGACCACAAAACAGGGAGCAATATCCCACGATAATGGACCCGAACCGGCCAAAACAACGAGTTTGATGACATCCTCATAAGCGCAACCTGGGTATCCCCAAATATGAAATTGCACTGAACCGCAAAACGATGAGCAATAGCCCACTAAACGGGTTCGGATCGGCCAAAGTTGCAAGTTTTGGCAGCCTCCTCGTAAGCGCACTATGAGATTACTCAAACGTAGAAATAGCCTTTGGACCCTCAAAAGGTGATCAATAGCCCACAAGCGGCCGAAACAGCCAAAATTGCGACTTTTGTCGACCTTCCCATAAGCGCACCCTTGGGTTCCCAAAGCATGAAAATTGGCCCCGGCCCCAAGATAGTGAGCAATAGCCCAAGAAATGAGCCCGAAGCATTCAAAATAACGAGTTTTGTCGACCTTAATTTGGTTGGCTCGGTCAGCATCCCTACGCGGCGCACCAGTGGCACAGAGGGGCGGCAACGATCGTCGGCAGCCATACCGTGAGTGACTGGGCTTCAACTTGAAGTATCAGGCGGTTCTCTCCTGCCAACGTCAACTGTGCTATGGGGGAAGATAGACTGCAATAGCCCCCCCCCCCCCCCCCCCCCCCCCGATCAGTCAAACTGTGAGTTTTCCAATTCCAGCTGCTTTCTCTCTCTCAGCTTGAATCCCCAATTTCCAGTGAGTTCAGTCCAAGACTTCAAGGTACGACAGCTGCTGTTACTACCGATTGAGATCCCTTCTCTTTTACTGATTGATTCTCCACGGCACCGACTAGGGACGCAAACAGGATCCGGTATATATATGTTTCACCATGTTATCTAGAGTAGATCTTGACCCGTGTACATGTGCATGTGCTACATCTATCTAGTCTACACAATAAGAGGTTGGAGAATGAGATTGGGGTTGCTGCTAATTGAGGAATTATCACTGGTTTAGCGGCTGTTGCATGGTTCACGATTAAAAAGAGAACGTGGATATAATAAAAAATCATGTTGCAGTCGCTAAAGAGTCTTGACCGGCCTTAATAGGTCCTCTGCAAGATTTATAGTGAGATACCATTTTGAATTTGAAACATAGGAAAATGGGCGTGAGTAAGTTGAATGCACAAGATCATGAATCAGGTAGGAGGACAGCATCTATCGCGGCATTGAATTGCAATTTGTTTGCCCTCTTCTGCTATGACATGGAACCGAAATAATTGGTTGTGCGGAGAACCTAAAATCAAGACCATGATTTTGAATTGGAGTTGCATACTTACATTTATAATTTTGGTGTTTACAAGGGTGTTATTCTTACATTACGGTAGCAGTGTGTTTGAATATTTAGGAAAGGTCTCACACCTAGTAAAAATAACATTTTTAATTTATAGTCTCACATGCTCACATGTGGGTAGTGCATTTATTTATTTGTGTGGTCTCACATGTAAACTCACCATCAACTTCAATCTTTATAAATAGGAAAGAAATACAATATATGCTATTTTATGGCTTAAAAAATCAATCAAGCATCGAACCCATGAACGGGCTGTCTGAAAACCTGAGCCGGGAGCCTCACCGGTTCGATCACTGCGCGGGTATTTTAAACTATGAAGCACACAAGGAAGGGACCCAAAACGGCGAGCTCTATCTACTACTCCCTCCGTAAACTATAAGAGTGTTTAGATCATTAATTTAGTTATCTAAACACTTTTATATTAGTTTACAGAGGGAGTAAGAGCTACTCCAATAGCTCCTATCAAAAACTTTCCGTAAAAGTAGTTCTACAGGATGCCTGTATAATTTAGGAGAAGTTCCGTCAAATATCTTTCCCTAAAATAGTTTCTTTCGTATATCCCATTAAATGGCATGGGGCCCACAAGTCTGAGACACGACGTTGGGAGGCGTGGCGACAGCGGCCGAAGTGATGAGGCGGGGTAGAAGAGCCAAGACGGTGGGAGGCCTCTCGCCGGCACGACCTCGCGGTTGTTGTTCGGTGGTGCAGGACCGCTTTCCTGGAGTTTCAAGCGGTTTTCAGCCTGCCAAATTATATGGAAAGAGCTATCTTGCCGTAAAAGTGAGAGGGGCCGTAAAAAGAAGTTGGGTTTATGGGAGCTGTTGAAATGCTATTTTTGTCTTAACTTATCGTAAACAATAGTTTATTCAAGATTAGGAAAGCTGTTGGAGTTGCTTCAAGTGACTTTGCATTGAAAAGGGTCCTCTCTTGTGTTGCATGGCATGGCATGGTCTAAAAGAGGGATGGATCCTCTCCTCTCCTAAGCATGCGGTGAGCCAGAGGTGATGCATGGCTTGCAAGTGCCTGCCAAATTAAGTGAAACCACACATGGCATGCAGCCCTGCCCTGCCTGCCTGCTGCATGCACGTCGTTGGTCAAGCTCCCTCCCTCCGGCCTTCCCCTAGCTTTCTCTTTCTCTTTTCCCTTCCCTGGAAGGAACTCCAGGAGCAGGAGCAGGAGGAGAGGGAGGCCCTCCTCTGTTCTTCTCCCTCCTCAACATCCTTCCTTCCATCCATTTTAAATTTAAAAGTTGCCACCTTCAAAAACCTCCATCGCCGTGATTGCCACGTACGTCGTTCCTCCATCATGGCGGCCGCCCGAGGCCGAGGCGTCCTTCTCGCCGTCCTCCTCTTGACGACGGTGGCCTTCGCGTTCGTCGGCGCGGACATATACAAGCCAACGGACTCCATTCTGGTTAACTGCGGGTCGGACAAGGACGGGCAGGACGAGGACGGCAGGAAGTGGACCACCGACAAGGACAGCAAGTGGCTCCCCGACGGCGGCAAGTCCTCCATCATGGGCACCGCCGACGTGTCGGACCCGTCCCTCCCCTCCCCCGTGCCCTACATGACGGCGCGGGTCTTCCCTAAGGAGACCGCCTACACCTTCCCCGTGTCCGACGCCGACCGCCACTGGGTGCGCCTCCACTTCTACCCGGCGGCTTACCACGACATCCCCGCCGACCACTTCTTCTTCTCCATCAGCACCTCCACCGGCATCACGCTGCTGCGCAACTTCAGCGTCTACATCACCGCCAAGGCCCTCACCCAGGCCTACATCGTCCGGGAGTTCTCCCTCCCTCCCTCCACCGCCGGCTCGCTCTCCCTCAAATTCACGCCCACTGCCATGAACAATGCCTCCTACGCCTTCGTCAATGGCATCGAGATCATCTCCATGCCCAACTTCTTCGGCGACCCGGCCACGCTGGTCGGCCTCGACGACCAGTCCCTCGACGCCAGCGCCGGCAACCTGCAGACCATGTACCGGCTTAGCGTCGGCGGCTCCTACATCCCGCCCACCAACGACTCCGGGCTGACCCGCGAGTGGTTCTCCGACACGCCCTACGTCTACGGCGCCGGCACGGGCGTCACCTTCGAGGCCAACGACACGATCCCGATCAAGTACCCGGCCCCCGCCGACGAGTACGCCGCGCCCGTCAGCATCTATGACACGTTCCGCCACATGGGCCGCGACGCCAACCTGAACAAGAACAACAACCTCACCTGGGTGTTCGAGGTGGACGGCAACTTCACCTACCTCCTCCGCCTCCACTTCTGCTCGCTCATGGAAGACAAGATCAACCAGGTCGTCTTCGCCATCCTCGTCAACAACAAGACGGCCACCACCACCGGCAGCGCCGACATCATCGCCTGGGCCAAGGAGAAGAACCCTGCTAATCCCGGCGCGCCCGGCAAAGGCGTGCCGGTCTTCAAGGACTACGCCGTGTTCATGCCCGCCGCTCCGGCGGGCAACGACACCATCCTCTGGCTCACGCTGCGCCCAGACACCGCCAGTAACCCACAGTTCGTCAACGCTTTCCTCAACGGCCTCGAGATCTTTAAGGTGAGCGACGCCTCCGGCAACCTGGCCGGCCCAAACCCCGACATTTCTAAGATGCTGGCGGAGGCCGAGCTGGGGGCCGTGGACGGGCAGTTCAGGGAGAAGCCGAGCAACGTCGGGGCGCTCATCGGCGGGGCGGTGGGCGGCGCGGCGGCATTCGGGCTGGTCGCGGCCGTGTGCTTCGTGGCGTACCAGAGCAAGAGGGGGAGGGAGCTGAGCAGCAGCCCATCGCACTCCTCCTCCAGGTGGCTGCCGGTGTACGGCAGCTCGCAGACGAGCGTGAGCAAGTCGTCGGGCGGGAGGAGCGCGATGACGCTGAACCCCAACATCACGGCCATGTGCCGGCACTTCTCGTTCCAGGAGATAAAGTCGGCGACCAAGGGGTTCGACGAGTCGCTGGTGATCGGCGTGGGCGGGTTCGGCAAGGTGTACCGGGGGGTGGTGGACGGGGACACCAAGGTGGCCATCAAGCGGAGCAACCCGTCGTCGGAGCAGGGGGTGCTGGAGTTCCAGACGGAGATCGAGATGCTGTCCAAGCTGCGGCACAAGCACCTGGTGTCCCTCATCGGGTGCTGCGAGGACAACGGCGAGATGATCCTGGTGTACGACTACATGGCGCACGGCACGCTGCGGGAGCACCTGTACAAGAGCGGCAAGCCGCCGCTGCCGTGGAGGCAGCGGCTGGAGATCGTGATCGGCGCCGCCCGGGGGCTCCACTACCTCCACACGGGCGCCAAGTACACCATCATCCACCGCGACGTCAAGACCACCAACATCCTCGTCGACGAGAAGTGGGTGGCCAAGGTGTCCGACTTCGGGCTGTCCAAGACGGGGCCGACGGTGCAGAACCAGACGCACGTGAGCACCATGGTGAAGGGCAGCTTCGGGTACCTGGACCCGGAGTACTTCCGGCGGCAGAAGCTGACGGAGAAGTCGGACGTCTACTCGTTCGGCGTGGTGCTGTTCGAGGTGCTGTGCGGGCGGCCGGCGCTGAACCCTAGCCTGCCGCGGGAGCAGGTGAGCCTGGCGGACCACGCGCTGAGCTGCCAGCGGAAGGGCACCCTGGAGGAGATCATCGACCCGGTGCTGGAGGGGAAGATCGCGCCCGACTGCCTCAAGAAGTTCGCCGAGACGGCGGAGAAGTGCCTGGCGGACCAGGGCGTGGACCGGCCGTCCATGGGCGACGTGCTGTGGAACCTCGAGTTCGCGCTGCAGCAGCAGGACACCTTCGAGAACGGCGGGAAGCCGCCCGAGGTGGACGACTACAGCAGCAGCTTCACCATCACCCCGCCGTCCATGGAGGAGAGCCTGGCGGCCAACGCGGCGGCGCTGTCGCTCATCAGCGAGGACATGGACGAGGAGGACATCGCCAACAGCGTCATCTTCTCCCAGATCGCAAAACCCACCGGACGATGATCCTTTTTTTCACCTTCACTTCACGTCTCGTCTCGTGTAACAGATGAGATCAGATCCTAGATCGATCAGATCGAATGTGTATGGTTGTACTCCTCCCTACGTACCACCAGCAGACAAGACAGACATGCATGGAAATGCATGCATGCAGACGGCCCGTCGATCGGCCGGGATGGGTGCATCGGAGACTGTGTCGTACGTATCAGCTGCTCTATATACTGTATGTATGTATGTATATGTATATGTTCCCCAATTAGTGTAAAGGAAAACTTGTAATACAAACTCGAGTCTTCTTCAACTCTGGTGTGGCCGACGGGTGTGGTTGATGGATGTAAATGGAAATGGGATGAACCAGCCAAGCGACCCGCAGGCGATAACGTTGAAGGCATTGTTCGAATTGTTCGGACTTGTTCTTCAGGGGAAAAGTCGTTATCTACACATTAGTGGTTGGTTCCGGCAATGGCGGCGCTTTAGCACCATTCCTTTTTTAAGGCGTTGCTGTAGAAAAATACTTTTCATTGTACTCCCTACATAAAGAAATATAAAAGCGTTTGGATCATTACTTTAGTGATCTAACCATTCTTATATTTTTTTATGGAGGGAGTACTTGTGATGTCAAGAGATGGTCAATGCGCATGCGGTTCCTGCTATAGATTTTTTCCTCATTGTTTTGATCACTTTGAAGTTCTTTCTACTCCACCAGGGCATAACTTTGATCTTGTTTGACTTTGTCAGTCGTTGTTGTGATTTTTTATGTGTATGTGTGTCGTTGTTGCTTCTGTTTATCTTAGTTATGCAACATCGTGTGCTTATTCTGTTTGTATCTTCTGTGCTCAATTTGAAGGCAATAAAATCTACCCTTGTTGGAAAGAAAAGCACCTCAAACATAATGAGTATTATGACCACTACCGCTGCAAGAGCAAGCGGCTGGCGCGCCCTAGTTGTGGCTCCCCTACCGGACTTGGCTTGACCTTATCGATAAACAACCAAGAAGTCTTCTTGCACATGCCCCTAAGGACCAACGCCTTAGAATCACAGTCATCATTGTTTAACCCTTGAATAGATCTGAACCTTTCCCGCAAAAAAAAAAGAATAGATCTGAACCAACTACCATTAATTCTCTCCGTCTCGCATGCATGACAAGAAACCGTACCTTTTCCGCCCCAAGGAGACGGTATAAATCTCCGTCAGAGCTCCGTCGACTGTGCCTATATGGACGAACTCGGGGAGAATCGAAGCCCAGAAGACAAGTAAAAAACCTAATCTAAACTACTAGCCGGAGCGAAGGCACTGAGTTTCCCTTCCCCACCACGTCGAAGCGGCAGATAGAGGGGAGGTGAACCCATGGGCTCACCGGAGAAGTCTGAAAGGGAGAGTTTGCCCTAACAGCCGAGGGGAAGGAAAGAAGACGCTTTGTAGATTTTTTTTAAACTTGGTCAAACTTGAAAATGTTGGACTTTACACAAATCTAACTCCTCCATCGAAATACATAGGTCCTAATACGTTTTTTGAGGGTGCTTTTGACCATTGATAAAATTATTAATATATGATATCCATAATATAAAAATTATATCATTAGAAACTCCTTTCACATACCAATTTGACGCTATGCTTTATGTAACATACATGCCATATATTATTCCTCTAACATGTGGTCAAATGTAACATGAATTTTTTTATTTTGCGCTATATATTTGAATGGAGGGAGTAGGAAATATGACATGCAAAATGTTATTATTTTCTCGTCCAATTTACAACTGTCTAGTTAATGGAGATTATTGCTCGTAATAATAATTTACCCACCGCGCGCAGCCTTAATGTTGTTTTCTGGTAAGATTTTGTTAGTGGGTGTTAGAGCAACATTAGCTGAGTCACTATACCTACAAAAAGTCGTGGTAATATATGAAGCGTCCTCGTTTTGGGACAGGCTTCTAGAACGCACTCCATATGACAGTTGTGGGTATATAGCGCGAGGGAAACTTGAGGTGTCCCCCACCTCACCTCGCATGGAGATCAGGAGATTTTTTTTGAGAATCAGGGGGGGAGCTCCCCCACCTGAATATATTTCTCAAAGGACTGCCGTGGCAGTGAGTACAGAATTATATAGGCACGGTGCAACGTGCAGAGAGGTAGGAGCGCCACAAGAAGGCCTCCTCCTTGTCTTGTGGAAGCACAAGACGATGAGACCAGAGATCCAAAGCAGTAATGAGGTTCCTAAGGGTTATTACAGAGTTTTGATAGATCGATCTAAATACCATGTCATTACGTGCTACCCAAATCATACATAGTGAGGCCATGAGAATCGCAGGCCAAGCCGTGGTCGGGAGGTGAGGAGGAGTAGTGGCGTCCCATAGTTCTGAGGTGTCGTTGGTTGGAGGCAGGAGCCCAAGGCGTTGCCAAATTCTGTTGGCAAGAGGGCATGTGATGAAGAGGAGGTTTGAGTCTTCGGGTAGCCTAGCACACCGAGGGTGTTGGGGATCGTAGCAGAAATTCATAAAAATTTCCTACGAGTCACCAAGATCTATCTATGGAGAGACTAGCAACGAGGGGAAGGAGAGTGCATCTACATACCCTTGTAGATCGCTAAGCGGAAGCGTTCAAGAGAACGGGGTTGAAGGAGTCATACTCGTCATGATCCAAATCACCGGAGATCCTAGTGCCGAACGGACGGCACCTCCGCGTTCAACACACGTACAGCCCGGTGACGTCTCCCATGCCTTGATCCAGCAAGGAGAGAGGGAGAGGTTGAGGGAGACTCCATCCAGCAGCAGCACAACGGCGTGGTGGTAATGGAGGAGCGTGGCAATCCTGCAGGGCTTCGCCAAGCACCGCGAGAGAGGAGGAGAAAGAAAGGTAGGGCTGCGCCAGAACTTGGGGTTTGGCTGCCCTCCCATCCCTCCACTATTTATAGGTGGGGGGAGAGGGGGCCGGCCCCCCTAGATCTCATCTAGGGTTGGGGGCGGCAGCCAAGGGGGGAGGAGTGCCTCCCAGTCAAGTGGAGGCCCTCCCCCTTAGGGTTTCCCCTCTCCCATGCGCATGGGCCATGGGGGGGCTGGTGCCCCTGGCTCATTAAGGCTAGGGCGCCCCCCTACAGCCCATGCTGCTGTATTGGACGTGGTGGAACAATTTCCGGACCTCCGGACCCCTCCGGAATCCTCCGGAACCTTCTGGAAGCTTCCCGGTACAATACCGAAAAAACCCGAACTTTTCTCGGAACCCGAACAACAACTTCCCATATATAAATCTTTACCTTCGGACCATTCCGGAACTCCTCGTGACGTCCCGGATCTCATCCGAGACTCCGAACAACATTCGGTAACCACATATAAACTTCCTTTATAACCCTAGCGTCATCGAACCTTAAGTGTGTAGACCCTACGGGTTCGGTAACCATGCAGACATGACCGAGACGTTCTCCGGTCAATAACCAACAGCGGGATCTGGATACCCATGTTGGCTCCCACATGTTCCACGATGATCTCATCGGATGAACCGCGATGTCAAGGACTCAATCGATCCCGTATTCAATTCCCTTTGTCTAGCGGTATAGTACTTGCCCGAGATTCGATCGTCGGTATCCCGACACCTTGTTCAATCTCGTTATCGGCAAGTCTCTTTACTCGTTCCGTAACACATCATCCCGTGATCAACCCCTTGGTCACATTGTGCACATTATGATGATGTCCTACCGAGTGGGCCCAAAGATACCTCTCCGTCACACGGAGTGACAAATCCCAGTCTTGATTCGTGCCAACCCAACAAACACTTTCGGAGATACCCTAGTGTACCTTTATAGCCACCCAGTTACGTTGTAACGTTTGGTACACCCAAAGCATTCCTACGGCATCCGGGAGTTGCACAATCTCATGGTCTAAGGAAAAGATACTTGACATTAGAAAAGCTTTAGCATACGAACTACACGATCTTTGTGCTAGGCTTAGGATTGGGGCTTGTCCATCACATCATTCTCCTAATGATGTGATCCCGGTATCAACAACATCCAATGTCCATGGTCAGGAAACCGTAACCATCTATTGATCAACGAGCTAGTCAACTAGAGGCTTACTAGGGACATGGTGTTGTCTAT
The DNA here is from genome assembly GCF_018294505.1 of Triticum aestivum. NCBI lineage: Eukaryota > Viridiplantae > Streptophyta > Magnoliopsida > Poales > Poaceae > Triticum > Triticum aestivum. Next base: position 714,614 of record NC_057804.1, read on the forward strand.
GTACCCACACATGTATCTGAGTTTCCTATCAATACAATTATAGCATGGATAATAAACGATTATCATGAACAAGGAAATATAATAATAATAACTAATTTATTATTGCCTCTAGGGCATATTTCCAACAGTCTCCCACTTGCACTAGAGTCAATAATCTAGTTCACATCGCCATGTGATTAACACTCACAGGTCACATCGCCATGTGACCAACATCCAAAGAGTTTACTAGTGTCGCTAAACTAGTTCACATCATCATGTGATTAAGACTCAATGAGTTCTGGGGTTTGATCATGTTTTGCTTGTGAGAGAGGTTTTAGTCAACGGGTCTGCAACATTCAGATCCGTATGTACTTCGCAAATCTCTAGGTCATATTGTAAATGCTGCTTCCACGCTCCACTTGGAGCGATTCCAAATGGTCGCTCCACTATACGTATCCGGTTTGCTACTTAGAGTCATTCGGATAGGTGTTAAAGCTTGCATCGACGCAACTCTTCACGTCGAACTCTTTATCACCTCCATAACCGAGAAACATATCCTTATTCCTCTAAGGATAACTTTGACCGCTATCTGGTGATCCACTCCTTGATCACCTTTGTACCCTCTTGCCAGATATGTAGCAAGGCACACATCAGGTGCGGTACACAGCATAGCATACTGTAGAGCCTACGTCTAAAGCATAGGGGACGACCTTCGTCCTTTCTCTCTTTTCTTCTGCCGTGGTCGAGCTTTAAGTCTTAACTTCATACCTTACATCTCAGGCAAGAACTCCTTCTTTGACTGATCCATCTTGAACACCTTCAAGATCATGTCAAGGTATATGCTCATTTGAAAGTACCATTAAGCGTTTTTGATCGATCCCTATAGATCTTGATGCTCAATGTTCAAGTAGCTTAATCTAGGTTTTCACTTGAAAAACACTTTTCAAATAACCCTATATGCTTTCCAGAAACTCTACATCATTTTTGATCAACAATATGTCAACAACATATACTCATTAGAAATTCTATAGTGCTCCCACTCACTTCTTTGGAAATACAAGTTTCTCGTAAACTTTGTATAAACCCAAAATCTTTGATCATCTTATCAATGTGTATATTCCAACTCCGAGATGCTTACTCTAGTCCATGGAAGGATCGCTGGAGCTAGCATACCTTTTAGCATCCTTAGGATCGACAAAACCTTTCTGATTTTATCGCATACAACCTTTCCTTACGAAAACTGGTAAGGAAACTCGTTTTTACATCCATCTGCCAGATTTCATAAATGCAGCTAATGCTAACATGATTCCGACGAACTTAAGCATCGCTACGGATGAGAAAATCTCATCGTAGTCAACTCCTTGAACTTGTGAAAAACTCTTCGCCACAAGTCGAGCTTCATAGACGGTGACATTACCGTCCACGTCCGTCTTCTTCTTAAAGATCCATTTATCTCAATGGCTTGCCGATCATCGGGCAAGTCACCAAAGTCCATGCTTTGTTCTGATACATGAATCCTATCTCGGATTTCATGGCTTCTAACCATTTGTTGGAATATGGGCCCACCATTTCTTCTCCATAGCTCGTAGGTTCATTGTTGTCTAGCAACATGACCTTCAAGACAGGATTACTGTACCACTCTGAAGTAGTACGCATCCTTGTCACCCTACGAGGTACGGTAGTGACTTGATCCGAAACTTCATGATCACTATCATAAGCTTCTACTTCAATTGGTTTAGGCGCCACAGGAACAACTTCCGGTGCCCTGCTACACACTTGTTGAAGTGACCGTTTAATAACCACGTCAAGTCTCCACCATCCTCCCACTCAATTCTCGAGACAAACCTTTCCTCGAGAAAGGACCTGATTCAAGAAACAATCCCTATTGCTTCGGATCTGAATTAGGAGGTATACCCAACCGTTTTGGGTGTCCTATGAAGATGCATTTTATCCGCTTTGGGTTCGAGCTTATCAACCTGAAACTTTTCACATAAGCGTCGCAGCCCCAAACTTTTAAGAAACGACAACTTAGGTTTCTCCAAACCTTAGTTCAAACGGTGTCGTCTCAACAGAATTACGTGGTGCCCTATAAAGTGAGTGCGGTTGTCTCTAATGCCTAACCCATGAATGATAGTGGTAATTCGATAAGAGACATCATGGTATGCACCATATCCAATAGGGTGCAACTATGATGTTCGGACACACCATCACACTATGGTGTTCCAGGCGGTATTAATTGTGAAATAATTTCCACAATGTCTTAATTGCGTGCCAAAGCTCGTAACTCAGATACTCATCTCTATGATCATATCATAGACATTTTATCCTCTTGTCACGATGATCTTCAACTTCACTCTGAAATTACTTGAACCATTCAATAATTCAGACTTGTGTTTCATCAAGTAAATATACTCAGTATCTACTCAAATCATCCGTGAAGTAAGAACATAACGATATCCACTGCGTGCCTCAGCACTCATTGGACTGCACACATCAAAATGTATTACTTCCAACAAGTTGCTTTCTTGTTCCATTTTACTGAAAACGAGGCTTTCAGTCATCTTGCCCATGTGGTATGATTTGCATGTCTCAAGTGATTTAAAATCAAGTGAGTCCAAAACGGTCCATTTGCATGGAGTTTCTTCATGCATATACACCAATAGACATGGTTCGCATGTCTCAAACTTTTCAAAAATGATCGAGTCCAAAGATCCATCAACATGGAGCTTCTTCATGTGTTTTATACCAATATGACTTACATGACAGTGCCACAAGTAGGTGGTACTATCATTACTATCTTATATCTTTTGGCATGAACATGTGTATCACTATGATCGAGATTCAATAAACCATTCATTTTGGGTGCAAGACCATTGAAGGTATTATTCGAATAAACAGAGTAACCATTATTCTCCTTAAATGAATAACCGTATTGCGATAGACATAATCCAATCATGTCTATGCTTAACGCAAACACCAAACTCGGTGGTAGAGGGAGCGTGCGATGCTTGATCACATCAAGATTGGAAAACACTTCCAACACATATCGTCAGCTCACCTTTAGCTAGTCTCCGTTTATTCCATAGCCTTTTATTTCGAGTTACTAACACTTAGCAACCGAACCGGTATCTAATACCCTGGTGCTACTAGGAGTACTAGTAAAGTACACATTAACTTAATGTATATCCAATATACTTCTATCGACCTTGCCAGCCTTCTCATCTACCAAGTATCTAGGGTAATTCTGCTCTAGTGGCTGTTCCCCTTATTACAGAAGCACTTAGTCTCGGGTTTGGGTTCAACCTTGGGTTTCTTCATTAGAGCAGCAGCTGATTTGCTGTTTCATGAAGTATCCCTTCTTGCCCTTGCCCTTCTTGAAACTAGTGGTTTCACCAACCATCAACAATTGATGCTCCTTCTGAAGGAAATATGCCCTAGAGGCAATAATAAAGTTATTATTTATTTCCTCATATCATGATAAATGTTTATTATTCATGCTAGAATTGTATTAACCGGAAACATGATACATGTGTGAATACATAGACAAACATAAAGTCACTAGTATGCCTCTACTTGACTAGCTCATTAATCAAAGATGGTTATGTTTCCTAACCATAGACATGTGTTGTCATTTGATTAATGGGATCACATCATTAGGAGAATGATGTGATTGACATGACCCATTCCGTTAGCCTAGCACTTGATCGTTTAGTATGTTGCTATTGCTTTCTTCATGACTTATACAAAGTTCCTGCAACTATGAGATTGTGCAACTCACATTTACCGGAAGAACACTTTGTGTGCTACCAAACGTCACAACGTAACTGGGTGATTATAAAGGTGCTCTACAGGTGCTTCCGAAGGTGCATGTTGGGTTGGCATAATTCGAGATTAGGATTTGTCACTCCGATTGTCGGAGAGGTATCTCTGGGCCCTCTTGGTAATACTCATCACCTAAGCCTTGCAAGCATTGTAACTAATGAGTTAGTTATAAGATGATGTGTTACAGAACGAGTAAAGAGACTTGCTGGTAACGAGATTGAACTAGGTATTGGATACCGACGATCAAATCTCGGGCAAGTAACATACCGATGACAAAGGGAACAACGTATGTTGTTATGCGGTTTGACCGATAAAGATCTTCGTAGAATATGTAGGAACCAATATGGGCATCCAGGTTCCGCTATTGGTTATTGACCGAGAATAGTTCTAGGTCATGTCTACATAGTTCTCGAACCCGTAGGGTCCGCACGCTTAACGTTACGATGACAGTTTTATTACGAGTTTACAAGTTTTGATGTACCGAAGTTTGTTCGGAGTCCCGGATGTGATCACGGACATGACGAGGAGTCTCGAAATGGTCGAGACATAAAGATTGATATATTGGACGACTATATTCGGACACCGGAAGTGTTCCGGGTGATTTCAGAGAAAACCGGAGTGCCGGAGGGTTACCGGAACCCCCCCCCGCCGGAGAGTTAATGGGCCACATGGGCCTTTGTGGGAAGAGAGAGGGGCGGCCAGGAAGGGCCGCGCGCCCCCTCTCCCTCTGGTCCGAATTGGACTAGGAGGGGGGCGGCGCCCCCCTCTTTCCTTCCCCTCCTCTCCCCCTTCCTTCCCCTCCTAGTAGGAGTAGGAAAGGAGGAGTCCTACTCCTACTAGGAGGAGGACTCCTACTAGGAGGAGGACTCCTACTAGGAGGAGGACTCCTACTAGGAGGAGGACTCCTCCTCCTGGCGCACCCAACAAGGGCCGGCCGGCCTCCCCCCTCCCTCCTTTATATACGGGGACAGGGGGCACCCCATAGACACACAAGTTGATCTACGGATCGTTCCTTAGCCATGTGCGGTGCCCCCCTCCACCATATTCCACCTCGATCATATCATCGCAGAGTTTAGGCGAAGCCCTGCGCCGGTAGAACATCATCATCGTCACCACGCCGTCGTGCTGACGGAACTCTTCCCCGAAGCTTTGCTGGATCGGAGCCCGGGGATCGTCATCGAGCTGAACGTGTGCTGAACTCGGAGGTGCCGTACGTTCGGTGCTTGGATCGGTCGGATCGTGAAGACATACGACTACATCAACCGCGTTGTCATAACGCTTCCGCTTACGGTCTACGAGGGTACGTGGACGAACACTCTCCCCTCTCGTTGCTATGCCATCACCATGATCTTGCGTGTGCGTAGGAATTTTTTGAAATTACTACGTTCCCCAACAGTGGCATCCGAGCCTGGTTTTATGCGTAGATGTCATATGCACGAGTAGAACACAAGTGAGTTGTGGGCGATATAAGTCATACTGCTTACCAGCATGTCATACTTTGGTTCGGCGGTATTGTGAGATGAAGCGGCCCGGACCGACATTACGCGTACGCTTACGCGAGACTGGTTTCACCGCTACGAGCACTCGTTGCTTAAAGGTGACCGGCGGGTGTCTGTCTCTCTCACTTTAGCTGAATCGAGTGTGGCTACGCCCGGTCCTTGCGAAGGTTAAAACAACACCAACTTGACAAACTATCGTTGTGGTTTTTGATGCGTAGGTAAGAACGGTTCTTGCTAAGCCCGTAGCAGCCACGTAAAACTTGCAACAACAAAGTAGAGGACGTCTAACTTGTTTTTGCAGGGCATGTTGTGATGTGATATGGTCAAGACGTGATGCTATATTTTATTGTATGAGATGATCATGTTTTGTAAACGAAGTTATCGGCAACTGGCAGGAGCCATATGGTTGTCGCTTTATTGTATGAAATGCAAACGCCCTGTAATTGCTTTACTTTATCACTAAGCGGTAGCGATAGTCGTAGAAGCAATAGTTGGCGAGACGACAACGATGCTACGATGAAGATCAAGGTGTCGCGCCGGTGACGATGGTGATCACGACGGTGCTTCGGAGATGGAGATCACAAGCACAAGATGATGATGGCCATATCATATCACTTATATTGATTGCATGTGATGTTTATCCTTTATGCATCTTATCTTGCTTTGATTGACGGTAGCATTTTAAGATGATCTCTCACTAAAAATTATCAAGAAGTGTTCTCCCTGAGTATGCACCATTGCCAAAGTTCGTCGTGCCCAGACACCACGTGATGATCGGGTGTGGTAAGCTCTACGTCCATCTACAATGGGTGCAAGCCAGTTTTGCACACGCAGAATACTCAGGTTAAACTTGACGAGCCTAGCATATGCAGATATGGCCTCGGAACACGGAGACCGAAAGGTTGAGCGTGAATCATATAGTAGATATGATCAACATAGTGATGTTCACCATTGAAAACTACTCCATCTCACGTGATGATCGGTTATGGTTTAGTTGATTTGGATCACGTGATCACTTAAATGACACGAGAGATGTCTGTCTAAGTGGGAGTTCTTAAGTAATATGATTAATTGAACTTAAATTTATCATGAACTTAGTCCTGGTAGTATTTTACAAATTATGTTGTAGATCAATAGCTCGCGTTGTTGCTTTCATATGTTTATTTTGATATGTTCCTAGAGAAAAACTGTGTTGAAAGATGTTAGTAGCAATGATGCGGATTAGATCCGTGATCTGAGGTTTATCCTCATTGCCGCGCAGAAGAATTATGTCCTTGATGCACCGCTAGGTGACAAACCTATTGCAGGAGACGTTATGAACGTTTGGCTAGCTCAATATGATGACTACTTGATAGTTTAGTGCACCATGCTTAACGGCTTAGAATCGGGACTTCAAAGACGTTTTGAACGTCATGGACCATATGAGATGTTCCAGGAGTTGAAGTTAATATTTCAAGCAAATACCCGAGTTGAGAGATATGAAGTCTCCAACAAGTTCTATAGCTAAAAGATGGAGGAGAATCGCTCAACTAGTGAGCATGTGCTCAGATTGTCTGGGTACTACAATCGCTTGAATCAAGTGGGAGTTAATCTTCCAGATAAAATAGTGATTGACAGAATTCTCTAGTCACCATCACCAAGTTAGTAGAACTTCATGATGAACTATAATATGCAAGGGATGACGAAAGTGATTCCCAAGCTCTTCGTGATATTGAAATCGACGAAGGTAGAAATCAAGAAAGAGCATCAAGTGTTGATGATTGATAGGATCACTAGTTTCAAGAAAAGGGCAAAGGGAAAGAAAGGGAAACTTCAAGTAGAATGGCAAACAAGTTGTCACTCCCGTGAAGAAGCCCACAGCTGGACCTAAGCCTGAAACTGAGTGCTCCTACTGCAAAGGAAATGGTCACTGGAAGTGGAACTACTCCAAATATTTGGTGGATAAGAAGGATGGCAAAGTGAACAAGAGTATATTTGATATTGATGTGTACTTTACTAGTGTTTATAGCAACCCCTCAGTATTTGATACTAGTTCAGTTGCTAAGATTAGTAACTCGAAACGGGATTGCAGAATAAACAGAGACTAGTTAAGGGTGAAGTGACGATGTATGTTGGAAGTGGTTCCAAGATTGATATGATCATCATCGCACACTCCCTATACTTTCGGGATTAGTGTTGAACCTACAATAAGTGTTATTTGGTGTTTGCGTTGAGCATGAATATGATTTGATCATGTTTATTGCAATACAGTTATTCATTTAAGTTAGAGAATAATTGTTATTCTGTTTACATGAATAGAACCTTCTATGGTCATACACACCAACAAAAATGGTTTGTTGGATCTCGATCGTAGTAATACACATATTCATAATATTGAAGCCAAAAAAGATGCAAAGTTAATAATGATAGTGCAACTTATTTGTGGCACTGCCGTTTGGGTCATATCGGTGTAAAGCGCATGAAGAAACTCCATAAAGATGGATTTTCAGAATCACTTGGTTATGAATCATTTGATGCTTGCGAACCGTGCCTATTGGGCAAGATGACTAAAAACTCCGTTCTCCGGAACAATGGAACGAGCTACTGACTTATTGGAAATAATACATACCGATGTATGCAATCCAATGAGTGTTGATGCTCGTGGCAAGTATCGTTATTTTCTGACCTTCACAAGATGATTTGAGCAGATATGAGTATATCTACTTGATGAAACATAAGTCTGAAATAGTTGAAAGGTTCAAAGAATTTCAGAGTGAAGTGGAAAAATCATCGTAACAAGAAAATAAAGTTTCTATGATCTGATCGCGGAGACGAATATTTGAGTTACGAGTTTGGTCTTCAGTTAAAACAATGTGGAATAGTTTCACAGCTCACGCCACCTAGAACACCACAATGTTATGGTGTGTCCGAACGTCATAATCGTACTTTACTAGATATGGTGCGATCTATGATGTCTCTTATCGGTTTACCACTATCGTTTTGGGGTTATGCATTAGAGACAGCTGCATTCACGTTTAATAGGGCACCATCTAAATCCATTGAGACGACACCGTATGAACTATGGTTTAGCAGTAAACCTAAGCTGTCGTTTCTTAAAGCTTGGAGTTGCGATGCTTATATGAAAACGGTTTTCAACCTGATAAGCTTGAACCCAAATCGGAGAAGTGCGTCTTCATAGAATACCCAAAGGTAACTATTGGGTACACCTTCTATCACAGATCCGAAGGCAAGTTATTCGTTGCTAAGATGGATCCTTTCTAGAGAAGAAAGTTTCTCTCGAAAGAAGTGAGTGGGAGGAAAGTAGAACTTGATGAGGTAATTGTACCTTCTCCCTTATTGGAAATTAGTTCATCACAGAAATCAGTTCCAGTGATTACTACACCAATTAGTGAGGAAGTTAATGATGATGATCATGAAACTTCAGATTAAGTTACTACAGAACCTCGTAGGTCTTCTAGAGTAAGATCCGCACCAGAGTGGTACGGTAATCCTGTTCTGGAAGTTATGTTACTAGACCATGACGAACCTACGAACTATGAAGAAACGATGGTGAGCCCAGATTCCGCAAAATGGCTTGAGGCCATAAAATCTGAGATATAATCCATGTATGAGAACAAAGTATGGACTTTGATTGACTTGCTCAATGATTAGCAAGCCATGTTAAATAAATGGATCTTCAAGAGGAAGACGGACACTGATAGTAGTGTTACTATCTACTAAAGCTCGACTTGTTGCGAAATGTTTTCAACAAGTTCAAGGTGTTGAATACGATGAGATTTTCTCACTCGTATCGAAGCTTAAGTCTGACTGAATCATGTTAGCAATTGCCACATTTTATGAAATCTGGCAAATGGATGTCAAAACTACATTCCTTAATGGATTTCTTAAAGAAGAGTTGTATATGATGCAATCAGAAGGTTTTGTCAATCCTAAAGGTGCTAACAAATTGTGCAAGCACCAGCGATCCATCTATGGACTGGTGCAAGCATCTTGGAGTTGGAATATATGCTTTGATGAGTTGATCAAAGCATATGGTTTTATACAGACTTTTGAAGAAGCCTGTATTTACAAGAAAGTGAGTGGGAGCTCTGTAGCATTTCTAATATTATATGTGGATGACATATTGTTAATTGGAAATGATATGGAAATTCTGGATAGCATGAAAGGATACTTGAATAAGAGTTTTCCAAAGCAAGACCTCGATGAAGCTGCTTACACATTGAGCATCAAGATCTATATAGATAGATCAAGACGCTTGATAAGATTTTTCAATGAATACATACCTTGATAAATTTTTGAAATAGTTCAAAATGGAACAGTCAAAGAAGGAGTTCTTGCCTGTGTTAAAAGGTGTGAAGTTGAGTAAGACTCAAGACCCGACCATTGCAGAAAATAGAAAGAGAATGAAAAGTCATTCCCTATGCCTCAGTCATAGGTTCTATAAAGTATGCTATGCTGTGAACCAGACCTATTGTATACCTTGCTCTGAGTTTGACAAAGGAATACAATTTTGATCTAAGAGTAGATCACTGGACAACGGTCAAGAATATCCTTAGTGAGGACTAAGGAGATGTTTCTCGATTATGGAGGTGATAAAAGAGCCCGTCGTAAAAAGTTACAACGATGCAAGCTTTTACACTGATCCAGATGACTCTAAGTCTCAATCTGGATGAATATTGAAAGTGGTAGCAATTATCTAGAGTAGCTCCATGCAGAGCATTATGGACATAGAATATTTTGCAAAATACATACGGCTCTGAATATGACAGATCCGTTGACTAAACTTCTCTCACAAGCAAAACATGATCATACCTTAGTACTCTTTGGGTATTAATAACATAGCGATGTGGACTAGATTATTGACTCTAGTAAACGCTTTGGGTGTTGATCACATGACGATGTGAACTATGGGTATTAATCACATACAGATGTGAATATTGGTGCTAAATCACATGGCGATGTGAACTAGATTATTGACTCTAGTGCAAGTGGGAGACTGAAGGAAATATGCCCTAGAGGCAATAATAAAGTTATTATTTATTTACTCATATCATGATAAATGTTTATTATTCATGCTAGAATTGTATTAACCGGAAACATGATACATGTGTGAATACATAGACAAACATAAAGTCACTAGTATGCCTCTACTTGACTAGCTCATTAATCAAAGATGGTTATGTTTCCTAACCATAGACATGTGTTGTCATTTGATTAATGGGATCACATCATTAGGAGAATGATGTGATTGACATGACCCATTCCGTTAGCCTAGCACTTGATCGTTTAGTATGTTGCTATTGCTTTCTTCATGACTTATACAAAGTTCCTGCAACTATGAGATTGTGCAACTCACGTTTACCGGAAGAACACTTTGTGTGCTACCAAACGTCACAACGTAACTGGGTGATTATAAAGGTGCTCTACAGGTGTTTTCGAAGGTGCATGTTGGGTTGGCATAATTCGAGATTAGGATTTGTCACTCCGATTGTCGGAGAGGTATCTCTGGGCCCTCTCGGTAATACTCATCACCTAAGCCTTGCAAGCATTGTAACTAATGAGTTAGTTATAAGATGATGTGTTACAGAACGAGTAAAGAGACTTGCTGGTAATGAGATTGAACTAGGTATTGGATACCGACGATCAAATCTCGGGCAAGTAACATACCGATGACAAAGGGAACAACGTATGTTGTTATGCGGTTTGACCGATAAAGATCTTCGTAGAATATGTAGGAACCAATATGGGCATCCAGGTTACGCTATTGGTTATTGACCGAGAATAGTTCTAGGTCATGTCTACATAGTTCTCGAACCCGTAGGGTCCGCACGCTTAACGTTACGATGACAGTTTTATTATGAGTTTACAAGTTTTGTTGTACCGGAGTTTGTTCGGAGTCCCGGATGTGATCACGGACATGACGAGGAGTCTCGAAATGGTCGAGACATAAAGATTGATATATTGGACGACTATATTCGGACACCGGAAGTGTTCCGGGTGATTTCGGAGAAAACCGGAGTGCTGGAGGGTTACCGGAACCCCCCCGGAGAGTTAATGGGCCACATGGGCCTTTGTGGGAAGAGAGAGGGGCAGCTAGGAAGGGTCGCGCGCCCCCACTCCCTCTGGTCCGAATTTGACTAGGAGGGGCGGGGGGGGCGGCGCCCCCCTCTTTCCTTCCCCTCCTCTCCCCCTTCCTTCCCCTCCTAGTAGGAGTAGGAAAGGAGGAGTCCTACTCCTACTAGGAGGAGGACTCCTCCTCCTGGCATGCCCAACAAGGGCCGGCCGGCCTCCCCCTCCCTCCTTTATATACGGGGGCAGGGGACACCCCATAGACACACAAGTTGATCTACGGATCGTTCCTTAGCCATGTGCGGTGCCCCCCTCCACCATATTCCACCTCGGTCATATCGTCACAGAGTTTAGGCGAAGCCCTGCGCCGGTAGAACATCATCATCGTCACCACGCCGTCGTGCTGACGGAAATCTTCCCCGAAGCTTTGCTGGATCGGAGCCCGGGGATCGTCATCGAGCTGAACATGTGCTGAACTCGAAGGTGCCGTACGTTCGGTGCTTGGATCGGTCGGATTGTGAAGACGTACGACTACATCAACCGCGTTGTCATAACGCTTCCGCTTACGGTCTACGGGGGTACGTGGACGAACACTCTCCCCTCTCGTTGCTATGCCATCACCATGATCTTGCGTGTGCGTAGGAATTTTTTTGAAATTACTACGTTCCCCAACACCTTCTTGATTCCTACTTTCGCGGTGTCAAACATAGCGAATATCTCAAGGATCATCATATCTATCCCTGATTTGTTATAGTTCATCACGAAGCTCTAGCAGCTTGGTGGCAATGACTTTGGAGAAACATAACTATCTCTGGAAGATCAACTCCCACTCGATTCAAGTGATTGTTGCACTCAGACAATCTGAGCACAAGCTCAACGATTGAGCTTTTTCCCCTTAGTTTGCAGGCTAAGAAAATCGTCGGAGGTCTCATACCTCTTGACGTGGGCATGAGCCCGAAATCCCAATTTCAGCCCTCGAAACATCTCATATGTTCCGCGAGGTTTCGAAAACGTCTTTGGTGCTTCTACTCTAAACCATTTAACTAAACTATCACGTAGTTATAAAAACGTGTATGTCAGATGTTCGCAACATCCACAGACTACGTTCGAGGTCCAGCACACCGAGTGGTGCATTAAGGACATAAGCCTTCTACGAAGCAACAAGGACGATCCTCAGTTCACGGACCTAGTCCGCATAATTGCTACTATCAACTTTCAACTAAATTTTCTCTAGGAACATATCTAAAACAATAGAACTAAAGCGCGAGCTACGACATAATTTGCAAGGATCTTTTGACTATGTTCAGGATAATTAAGTTCATCTTATGAACTCCCACTCAAATAGACATCCCTCTAGTCATCTAAGTGATTACATGATCCGAGTCAACTAGGCCGTGTCCGATCGTCACGAGAGACGGACTAGTCATCATCGGTGAACATCTTCATGTTGATCGTATCTACCATACGACTCATGCTCGACCTTTCGGTCTCTTGTGTTCCGAGGCCATGTCTGTACATGCTAGGCTCGTCAAGTCAACCTAAGTGTTTCGCATGTGTAAATCTGGCTTACTCCCGTTGTATTTGAACGTAAGAATCTATCACACCCGATCATCACGTGGTGCTTCGAAACGACGAACTTTCGCAATGGTGTACAATTAGGGGGAACACTTTCTTGAAATTTTAATGAGGGATCATCTTATTTACTACCTTCATTCTAAGCAAATAAGATACATACACATGATAAACATCACACGCAATCAAAATAGTGACATGATATGGCCAATATCATTTTGCTCCTTTTGATCTCCATCTTCGGGGCTCCATGATCATCATCGTCACCGGCATGACACCATGATCTTCATCATCATGATCTCCATCATCGTGTCTTCATGAAGTTGTCTCGCCAACTATTACTTCTACTACTGTGGCTATCGGTTAGCAATAAAGTAAAGTAATTACATGGCGTTGTTTAATGACACGTAGGTCATACAATAAATTAAGACAACTCCTATGGCTCCTGCCGGTTGTCATACTCATCGACATGCAAGTCGTGATTCCTATTACAAGAACATGATCAATCTCATACATCACATATCATTCATCACATTATTCTTGGCCATATCAGATCACATAGCATACCCTGCAAAAACAAGTTAGACGTCCTCTAATTATTGTTTGCATGTTTTACGTGGCTGCTATGGGTTTCTAGCAAGAACGTTTCTTACCTACGCAAAACCACAACGTGATATGCCAATTGCTATTTACCCTTCATAAGGACCCATTTTCATCGAATCCGTTCCGACTAAAGTGGGAGAGACTGGCACCTGCTAGCCACCTTATGCACCAAGTGCATGTCAGTCGGTGGAACCTGTCTCACGTAAGTGTACGTGTAAGGTCGGTCCGGGTCGCTTCATCCCACAATACCGTCGAAACAAGATTGAACTAGTAACGGTAAGCATATTGAACAAAATCAACGCCCACAACTACTTTGTGTTCTACTCGTGCAAAGAATCTACGCAATAGACCTAGCTCTGATATCGCTGTTGGGGATCGTAGCAGAAATTCAATTTTTTTTTCCTACGAGTCACCAATATCTATCTATGGAGAGACTAGCAACAAGGGGAAGGAGAGTGCATCTACATACCCTTGTAGATCGCTAAGCGGAAGTGTTCAAGAGAACGGGGTTGAAGGAGTTGTACTCGTCGTGATCCAAATCACCGGAGATCCTAGTGCCGAACGGACGGCACCTCCGCGTTCAACACTCGTACAGCCCGGTGACGTCTCCCATGCCTTGATCCAGCAAGGAGAGAGGGAGAGGTTGAGGAAGACTCCATCCAGCAGCAGCACAACGGCGTGGTGGTGATGGAGGAGTGTGGCAATCCTGCAGGGCTTCGCCAAGCACCGCGAGAGATGAGGAGAAAGAGGTAGGGTTGCGCCAGAACTTGGGGTTTGGCTGCCCTCCCACCCCTCCACTATTTATAGGTGGAGGGGAGAGGGGGCCGGCCCCCCTAGATCTCATCTAGGGTTGGGGGCGGCGGCCAAGGGGGGAGGAGTGCCTCCCAAGTCAAGTGGAGGCCCTCCCCCTTAGGGTTTCCCCTCTCCCATGCGCATGGGCCTTGGGGGGGCTGGTGCCCGTGGCCCATTAAGGCTAGGGCGCCCCCTACAGCCCATGCTGCTGTATTGGACGTGGTGGAACAATTTCCAGACCTCCGGACCCCTCTGGAATCCTCCGGAACCTTCTGGAAGCTTCCCGGTACAATACCAGAAAAACCTGAATTTTCCCAGAACCCGAACAACAACTTTCCATATATAAATCTTTACCTCCGGACCATTCCAGAACTCCTCGTGACGTCCCGGATCTCATCCGGGACTCTGAACAACATTCGGTAACCACATACAAACTTCCTTTATAACCCTAGCGTCATCGAACCTTAAGTGTGTAGACCCTACGGGTTCGGGAACCACACAGACATGACCGAGACGTTCTCCGGTCAATAACCAACAGCGGGATCTAGATACCCATGTTGGCTCCCGCATGTTCCACGATGATCTCATCGGATGAACCACGATGTTAAGGACTCAATCGATCCCGTATTCAATTCCCTTTGTCTAGCGGTATAGTACTTGCCCGAGATTCGATCGTCGGTATCCCGATACCTTGTTCAATCTTGTTACCGGCAAGTCTCTTTACTCGTTCCGTAACACATCATACCGTGATCAATCCCTTGGTCACATTGTGCACATTATGATGATGTCCTACCGAGTGGGCCCAGAGATACCTCTCCGTCACACGGAGTGACAAATCCCAGTTTCGATTCGTGCCAACCCAACAGACACTTTCGGAGATACCCGTAGTGTACCTTTATAGCCACCCAGTTATGTTGTGATGTTTGGTACACCCAAAGAATTCTTATGGCATTCAGGAGTTGCACAATCTCATGGTCTAAGGAAAAGATACTTGACATTAGAAAAGCTTTAGCATACGAACTACACGATCTTTGTGCTAGGATTAGGATTGGGTCTTGTCCATCACATCATTCTCCTAATGATGTGATCCCGTTATCAACGACATTCAATGTCCATGGTCAGGAAACCGTAACCATCTATTGATCAACGAGCTAGTCAACTAGAGGCTTACTAGGGACATGGTGTTGTCTATGTACCCACACATGTATCTGAGTTTCCTATCAATACAATTATAGCATGGATAATAAACGATTATCATGAACAAGGAAATATAATAATAATAACTAATTTATTATTGCCTCTAGGGCATATTTCCAACAGAGGGCATATATCTGAATCGACTATATGCTTGCGTGCAAGGTTGACCTTAGTGTTGAGACGGTCTTTGAAGAGTAGCCATGCGAATACTTTGAGCTTCCGAGGAACTTTGGCATTCCATATGAAGAGAGCGGTGAGATCGTTGTCTGGCCAGGCCATGAGGGCACCGTATGCATGCTTGGTGAGAAGGCAATGCCATGTCATAGGAACCATTGGTCTTCCCCCGCCGATGGCATAAAATCCTGCAAAACAGCCACAAGCGACACAAGCTCTTGTTCTGCCGTGAGGGAGAGGCAATTACGGAGGTTAGCTTGAATACCGTAACGCAAGATGTTAGCCACTTTAACCAGCTCTAAGGTGGAGTGTGAAAATAGGTGGGGGAAGGTGGTGGCAAGGGGTTGTGGGACCAACCAAGTGTCGAGCCAGAAATATGTATGTGAACCACTATTTGTGAGCACGAAGGATATATTTTGTAGAGTAGGGATTTGCTGTGAAATTGTGCGGCACAGAAAAGAGTTTTGTGGGGGGGGGGAGGAGACTAGAGTGAAGGAAATATGCCCTAGAGGCAATAATAAACTTATTATTTATTTCCTTATTTCATGATAAATGTTTATTATTCATGCTAGAATTGTATTAACCGGAAACATAATACATGTGTGAATACATAGACAAACATAGTGTCACTAGTATGCCTCTACTTGACTAGCTCGTGAATCAAAGATGGTTAAGTTTCCTAGCCATGGACAAAAGAGTTGTCATTTGATTAATGAGATCACATCATTAGGAGAATGATGTGATTGACTTGACCCATTCCGTTAGCCTTAGCACTTGATCGTTTAGTATGTTGCTATTGCTTTCTTCATGACTTATACATGTTCCTGTAACTATGAGATTATGCAACTCCCGTTTACCGGAGGAACACTTTGGGTACTACCAAACATCACAACGTAACTGGGTGATTATAAAGGAGTACTATAGGTGTCTCCGAAGGTACATGTTGAGTTGGCATATTTCGAGATTAGGTTTTATCACTCCGATTGTCGGAGAGGTATCTCTGGGCCCTCTCGGTAATGCACATCACTATAAGCCTTGCAAGCAATGTGACCAATAAGTTGGTTACGGGATGATGCATTACGTAACGAGTAAAGAGACTTGCCGGTAACGAGATTGAACTAGGTATTGGATACCGACGATCAAATCTCGGGCAAGTAACATACCGATGACAAAGGGAACAACGTGTGTTGTTATGCGGTTTGACCGATAAAGATCTTTGTACAATATGTAGGAACCAATATGGGCATCCAGGTTCCGCTATTGGTTATTGACCGAGAATAGTTCTAGGTCATGTCTACATAGTTCTCGAACCCGTAGGGTCCGCACGCTTAACGTTACGATGACAGTTTTATTATGAGTTTATAAGTTTTGATGTACCGAAGTTTGTTCGGAGTCCCGGATGTGATCACGGACATGACGAGGAGTCTCGAAATGGTCGAGACATAAAGATTGATATATTGGACGACTATATTCGGACACCGGAAGTGTTCCGGACGTTGTCGGAGAAAACCGGAGTGTCGGAGGGATACCGGAACCCCCCGGGGAGAGATAATGGGCCACATGGGCCTTGGTGGAAAGAGAGAGGGGCGGCCAGGGTGGGCCGTGTGCCCCCTCTCCCTCTGGTCCGAATTGGACTAGGAGGGGGGGCGGTGCCCCCCTCTTTCCTTCCCCCCTCTTCCCCTTCCTTCCCCCTGCTAGTAGGAGTAGGAAAAGGGGAGTCCTACTCCTACTAGGAGGAGGACTCCTCCTCCTTGGCGCGCCCACAAGGGCCGGCCGGCCTCCCCCCTCCCTCCTTTATATACGGGGGCAGGGGGCCACCCCAGGACACACAAATTGATCTACGGATCGTTCCTTAGCCGTGTGCGGTGCCCCTCTCCACCATATTCCACCTCGGTCATATCATCGCGGAGTTTAGGCGAAGCCCTGCGCCGGTAGAACATCATCATCGTCACCACGCCATCGTGCTGACAGAACTCATCCCCGAAGCTTTGCTGGATCGGAGCCCGGGGATCGTCATCGAGCTGAACGTGTGCTGAACTCGGAGGTGCCGTATGTTCGGTGCTTGGATCGGTCGGATCGTGAAGACGTACGACTACATCAACCGTGTTGTCATAACGCTTCCGCTTACGGTCTACGAGGGTACGTGGACAACACTCTCCCCTCTCGTTGCTATGTCATCACCATGATCTTGCGTGTATGTAGGATTTTTTGTGAAATTACTACGTTCCCCTACATAGAGCGTTAGGGTGTTGAAGATCAAGCCACTCCAACCATGGTGTTTGTGCAGTGGAGAGTGGTTTGGCTGCAAATTTCATAAGGAGGCGGTTATTTTGAACATGTAAGTTTTTGAGCCCTAAACCACCGATTTTTTTTGGTAAACAGACATTTTCCGATGCAACAAAACATTGAGCACCCGAGCAAGCATCGTCTCCTGCCCAAAAAAACTCCTTCTCACGGAGTCCACAGTTTTGATAGTTTTCTTTGGGATGTGAAAAACAGACATAAAATAGGTGAGGATTGAATCTAGCACCGCAGAAATGAGAATGAGCTGATCACCTTTATCAAGAAGTTTGGCACGCCAGCCGGTAAGTAGTTTCCTAGTTCGTTCGACCAGAGGGTTGAAAACATTGGTGAGAGGTTTGGTCGGGGCGAGGGGGAGGCCGAGGTAGGTTTGCGGGAAGGAAGCACATGAGCACCCCATGACGAGGGCGATGGAGGCAGCCGTGGCTTTGTCTGTGTGGAGGGTGGCTAAGGTGGTTTTGGAGAAGTTGATGGCGAGGCCCGTGACTTGTGTGAAACTATTTAGGATTACTTTAAGGGTTGAAGCAGCGGCAGGAGAGGCGGCTACAACGATGAGCGTGTCATCAGCGTATTGGAGGACTGTGGGGGGCAGGTGGGAGAAGATGGGGTGGTGGAGAGTAGGATCAGATTTCTGGATGATGAGCTATTTTAGAAGGTCGGCGACGATGAGGAAGAGGTATGGAGAGGCCAGATCACCTTGTCTCAACCCATTTTTGCATTGGATCCATTTGCCCGGGATCCCATTCAGAAGTACTGCCGTTTTGCTTGTGTGGAGAAGATTTTGGGTCCAGCTGCGGAAGATTGGAGAGAACCCGCGAATTGCCAGGATTTTATCGAGGGAAGGCCATGCCACAAAGTCGAAAGCCTTTATGAAATCCAGCTTGAAAACCATCGTTGGTTTTTTACGAGGGTGGTAAGAGCTAATGAGATCGGCAGCAAAAACAAAGTTTTCGGCGATGTTTCTTCGAGAGATGAAGCCAGTCTGGTTGCCATGAACTAGCAGAGGGATGTGCGGCTTTAGGCGAGAAGTGATAACCTTAGCAACAGCTTTGATCGAGCAGTTTTGGAGTGAGATAGGTCTAAAAGCGTCAAGCGTGGTTGGCATGTCCTTCTTGGGGAGGAGGACAATGTGGGCACGGTTTAAGCGTTCAGTGTCAGCTAAGCCTTGATGAAAAGAGAGAAGAAGGACAGTATTGAATTTTTGACTAAGGGCCAGAAGGCTCTATAGAAACAGGGTCCGAACCCGTCTGGTCCAGGGCTGGCTTGGGGGTTCATGGTGAAAAAAGCGTGCTTGATTTCCTCTTCGGAGAAGGGCTCATCTAAGACGTGGAGTCTGGGCATCGGATGTGGGTAAACATAATTTATGTCAAAGGCCCAATCTGTCGGAGCTGGGGTGCCAATTAGGGAGACGAAGAAATCACGTTGGATCTCGGCTTTTTCCTGGTGAGCAGAAAATTCAGAGCCGTCCCGAGTAAGTGTGAAGATTTTGTTTTTTCGTAGATGTTGAGAGGTAGACATGTGGAAAAACTTAGAGTTCTCCCCACTGTTTATGGCGTGCGAAACCTTAGCACGCCAACGCCAGTACGACATTTTCTCTTGAATGGTGCATTTGAGAACGGAGACAATGATTTTGCGTGTGAGAGATTCTGGTGTAGATAGAGGTCTGTTTTCCTCAACGAGGTCTAAGGAAGTGTGGCAGCATGGCAGCGAGCTTCGCGGAGGTGGGTGGGGATGCACGAACGTGCCCATATTTTGAGGCGGGATGAGATTTTTTTAGCGCGGCGACGAGGGAAGCGGCTGTGTTGGGTGGCGAGAAGGGCTGCGAGACCCAAATTTGGCTGATGATGTCGCTGATGGGGTTATGTACCTAGGGTAGGGTCATGGACCTGATCTAAGTACCTTACCCAAGGACACCCTTAGAAGAAGTCGCCTTCCAGTCGACCAACGAGAGACACACTCGACTGACTTGAAGGACTCGACCACGAAGACTCACTCGACCACCAGAAGGTCAAGAGGCACTCTGCACTGCAACGGCCTGTAATCAAGTAGACTTTATGATAGTAAAGGCACTTTATGTGGGGCGTTACCAGTAACGCCCCAGACTTAACTCACCTTAAACCCTCTCCTACATGGGCTGGCTGGGGTCCTGGCGCACTCTATATAAGCCACCCCCCTCCACAGGCAGAGGGGTTCGGCACCTTGTAACTCATATACTCATAATCCACTCGACCGCCTCCGGGCTCCGAGATGTAGGGCTGTTACTTCCTCCGAGAAGGGCCTGAACTCGTACATCCCTTGTGCTTACAACCTCTCCATAGCTAGGACCTTGCCTCTCAATACCTACCCCCACTCTACTGTCAGGCTTAGAACCACGACAGTTGGCGCCCACCGTGGGGCAGGTGTTTTAGCGATTTTGTGGAGAAGTTGCGATTCTTCTGAGTACTTTCATCATGGTGTCTGCTGGAGTTTTGGTCGAGGGTCAAGAGATCCGTCTCGGCACTCTCGCCTTCATCGCCGACGACTCCGCATGGCTCCAGGAGGCTCCACTCGACGTGGATGCGCTCCCCGTCCGCGGTGCGACGCATTTTCGCGCATGTGTCCGTGGCGTTCTGCTGCGGCAACCGTCGACCCAGTATTGGTCGGCTCCTTTATCGTCCACCCTCCCGGTCTCCCGCCAGCGCAAGCACTCAGGCCGGTCGAGGCTTCAGCGATGGGTGAGGCACGCGGTGGCTCGCCAATCGGCCACCACCCAAGTTGCGGCAATCGAGCCCGACGAACCTCTCTACGGCTTGTTCGATCAGTCGACTGGCCCCGTAGAGACTGCATCCGAGTGCGGTAGCAGTGATCCAGCGGCGGAAATCTTGATGGTCGACGGGCCCCACAGTCCTCCTGGCTTCGCCCGTGGTGGTGGAGCAGGTGACGGCGGCGACCCTACACGAGGCTACGAAGAGTACCAGCCCGAGCCACTCGACTCTCTGCAAAGAGAGGAACTTCGCCGCAGGAACGAGGATCCCCTGCGTATTCCCATCGCAGGAGAAACCCCCGAGGCTCGTGCCTTGGAGGAGGCGCGTCTGGCCAATTTGGCCGAGCGCACTCGACTGGAGAACCTTCAGCGAGCACTCGACGAGCGCGCGCGGCAACGAGTTCCCGACACCAGTCGACGTCAACTCTTCCGGCCGACTCAGGTATATCGAACCCCAATTCAGAATTTAGCAGCTGCGACCCGTATAGCAGAGTCCATCCAGCCTTCGCAGTCGGAAGCTGGCAGAGGTTTGCTGCAGATCAGGGATTTACTCCGGGCAGCAGGAGATCAGAATTCAGCCGTGTCTCAGTCGCGCAACAGAATTCACAGTCGATCCATCACTGTGAATACAGTTCAGTCGGCGCACAGCCCCAGATCGCCTCCGCGGCGCGAAGGGCGCGGGAATCGGCGAGATCAATATGACGACAGACTCGACCGAGATGACAGGCGTCGAGTGCCCTATTCCCCTCCGAGGGGTGGGTCTTACGCTCCTCGGCAGCCAGATGATAGGCGTCAGTACAGTACAGGGCGTAGGGTTCCAGTCGACCCCAGAGAACCAGGCTTCGACGCGCGATCCATTATCGTGCAAGGGTTGGTCGACCGGAACAGAGCCCATCGAGGTGCACTCGACAGAGATGTACCCACAAGCAGTCGAGTGCATGTTTCTGGCCCTGAATGTTTCAGCAGGGCTATCAGAGCCGCAGTTATCCCTCCCAATTTCAGGTTGGCAACAGGAGTCAGCAAGTTCACTGGTGAGTCAAAGCCTGAAACTTGGCTTGAAGACTACCGAGTGGCAGTTCAGATTGGTGGTGGGAACGACGAAGTGGCCATGAAGCACTCGCCCCTCATGCTGGAAGGTTCTGACCTGCTCGCTGACCTCGCCGAAACATTTGCCAACCTCAGAAGGTATGATATCAAGCTCAATCCATCAAAGTGCACATTTGGAGTTCCTGGTGGCAAGTTACTCGGTTTTCTCGTTTCCGAACGGGGAATCGACGCTAACCCAGAGAAGATTGGCACTATTCTCCGAATGAAACGCCCTGTGCGAGTGCATGATGTCCAGAAGCTTACTGGATGCTTGGCCGCATTAAGTCGATTCATCTCACGACTCGGTGAAAAGGCATTACCTCTTTACCGACTGATGAAGAAGACAGACAAGTTCGAGTGGACTCCAGAAGCTGATGCAGCGTTTGCCGAGCTAAAAGCTCTGCTCTCCACCCAGCCGGTGCTTGCTGCTCCAATCAGCAAAGAGCCTCTGTTGCTCTATATCGCAGCCACAGGACAAGTCGTCAGTACTGTGCTAACGGTCGAGCGGGAAGAAGAAGGAAAAGCTCTCAAAGTTCAGCGCCCAGTGTATTATTTGTCTGAAGTCTTGACTCCATCCAAGCAGAGATATCCTCATTATCAGAAGCTTGTGTATGGAATATACATGACCACAAAGAAGGTTGCTCATTATTTCTCTGATCATTCCATCACAGTCGTCAGCGACGCTCCACTATCAGAGATTTTGCACAACAGAGATGCAACTGGTCGAGTGGCCAAATGGGCGATTGAACTTCTTCCCCTTGATATCAAGTTTGAGGCAAAGAAAGCCATTAAGTCCCAGGCAATAGCAGATTTCCTTGCCGAGTGGATTGAACAGCAGCAGCCGACTGAAGTTCACTCGGAGCATTGGACCATGTTTTTTGATGGCTCTAAGATGTTGAATGGTTCCGGTGCTGGGGTTGTCCTGGTTTCCCCCAGAGGAGATAAGCTCAGATATGTGCTCCAGATTCACTTTGATTCCTCCAACAATGAGGCAGAATATGAAGCCCTCTTATATGGGTTGCGCATGGCCATTTCACTCGGCGTACGTCGCCTCATGGTCTATGGCGACTCGGATTTAGTGGTCAATCAGGTGATGAAAGAGTGGGACGTGAGAAGCCCAGCCATGACTGGATACTGCAGTGCAGTGAGGAAGCTGGAAAAGAAGTTCGAGGGGTTGGAGCTCCATCATATACCCCGACTGAAAAATCAAGCAGCTGATGATCTAGCAAAGATAGGTTCCAAGAGAGAAGCCATTCCGAGTGGTGTGTTCTTGGAGCATATACACACTCCGTCAGTCAAAGAGGATCCTTTCACCGAAGAAACTCCACAGCCCAAGAGTGCCACAGATCCGACTAAAGTTGAAGTCCCAGCGGTGGTCGACTTGATCATGGAGGTTTTGGTGGTCATTCCCGACTGGACGATTCCGTATGTCGCATATATCCTGAGGAAAGAGCTTCCGGAGGATGAGGAAGAGGCTCGACAGATCGTCCGTCGATCTAAGGCCTTTACCGTAATCAAAGGACAATTATACAGAGAAAGCGCGACTGGAGTTGGTCAGAAGTGCATAACACCAGAAGAAGGTCGACTCATCCTCAATGATATTCACTCGGGGACCTGTGGTCATCATGCGTCCTCTCGGACCATCGTGGCCAAAGCATACCGAGCCGGATTTTACTGGCCAAAGGCGAATGAGATGGCAAAAGAGATAGTGGATAAGTGCGAGGGATGTCAATTCTACTCGAATATGTCACACAAGCCTGCGTCGGCTCTAAAGACCATTCCACTCGTCTGGCCTTTCGCAGTATGGGGATTGGACATGGTCGGTCCTTTGAGAACAGGACGAAGTGGCTTCACGCATGTACTGGTGGCAGTCGACAAGTTCACCAAGTGGATCGAGGCTAAACCAATCAAGAGCCTTGACACCGGTACTGCTGTAAGCTTCATCAGGGAACTAATATTCAGATATGGAGTCCCACACAGCATCATTACGGATAATGGGTCGAACTTTGACTCAGAGGAATTCAGAGCTTTCTGCAACTCCCAGGGCACACGGGTCGACTACGCTTCAGTCGCCCATCCGCAGTCGAATGGACAAGCAGAGCGAGCTAATGGACTGATTCTTAAGGGATTGAAGCCTCGACTGATGCGTGATCTCAAACACGCGGCTGGAGCTTGGGTCGCCGAACTTCCCTCAGTACTCTGGGGACTGCGGACCACACCTAATCGGTCGACCGGAAGAACTCCATTCTTCTTGGTCTACGGAGCTGAAGCAGTCTTGCCGAGTGATCTTCTCCACAATGCTCCTCGAGTTGAAATCTACAACGAAGCAGAGGCTGAACAAGCGCGGCAAGACGCAGTCGACCTTTTAGAGGAAGAAAGGGAGATGGCTCTGATCCGGTCGACCATCTACCAACAAGATTTGCGTCGTTTCCACGCCAGAAATGTGAGAGGTCGAGCCTTCCAGGAAGGAGATTTGGTTCTCCGAGTGGATCAGCACAAACCACACAAGCTTGCTCCTTCTTGGGAAGGCCCCTTCATCGTCACCAAGGTTCTCCACAACGGGGCGTACCGTCTTTACAACGTCGAGCATAATATCGACGAGCCCCGAGCTTGGAACGCGGAGCTACTCCGCCCATTTTACACTTAAGTTTTATCACTCGGATGAGTTGCAATAAAGTACTTCTGTAGTTCATGGACCTCAAAATAATAGTGTCATAGTCCCTCCATAATTTCTGTCGCTTTTTATTTTTGTCCAATAAAATTCCCCCTCAGTGGGTGACTTAGCTGCGAATCCGTTTCGCCTAAGTTTGTAAAAATCCTACCGAGTGGCGAGCCAGACTCCCACTCGGAGGCTTAGCTGCGAATCTGTTTCGCCTAAGTTATCAAAATCCTACCGAGTGGTAAGCCAGCCTTCCACTCGGAGGCTTAGCTGCGAATCTGTTTCGCCTAAGTTATCAAAATCCTACCGAGTGGTAAGCCAGCCTTCCACTCGGGGGCTTAGCTGCAGCCCTGTGCTCGCCTAAGTTATAAAAATCCTACCGAGTGGTAAGCCAGCCTTCCACTCGGGGGCTTAGCTGCAGCCCTGTGCTCGCCTAAGTTATAAAAATCCTACCGAGTGGTAAGCCAGCCTTCCACTCGGGGGCTTAGCTGCAGCCCTGTGCTCGCCTAAGTTATAAAAATCCTACCGAGTGAGGAGCAACCCTCTCACTCGGGGGCTTAGCTGCAGAGCTGTGCTCGCCTAAGTTATCAAAATCCTACCGAGTGTAGAGCAACCCTCTCACTCGGGGGCTTAGCTGCAGTCCAAGCACTCGCCTAAGTTATCAAAATCCTACCGAGCGTAGAGCAACCCTCTCACTCGGAGGCTTAGCTGCAGTCCAAGCACTCGCCTAAGTTATCAAAATCCTACCGAGTGTAGAGCAACCCTCTCACTCGGAGGCTTAGCTGCAGTCCAAGCACTCGCCTAAGTTATCAAAATCCTACCGAGCGTAGAGCAACCCTCTCACTCGGAGGCTTAGCTGCAGTCCAAGCACTCGCCTAAGTTATCAAAATCCTATCGAGTGTAGAGCAACCCTCTCACTCGGAGGCTTAGCTGCAGTCCAAGCACTCGCCTAAGTTATCAAAATCCTACCGAGTGTAGAGCAACCCTCTCACTCGGAGGCTTAGCTGCAGTCCAAGCACTCGCCTAAGTTATCAAAATCCTACCGAGTGTAGAGCAACCCTCTCACTCGGAGGCTTAGCTGCAGTCCAAGCACTCGCCTAAGTTATCAAAATCCTGCCGAGTGAAGAGTAAACCTCTCACTCGGGGCTTAGCTGCAGCCCAGTGCTCGCCTAAGTGGACTGAAGAATAAGTCGATTGCAGTAAAGGCGCCTTGCTTTGAACCTGCAAAAGACATTTCGAGCCAAAGGCAATCATATTCAAGCACCAAATTCAAGTTTGAATCGATATCTAAAGGAACCGAGAGTGCTCAGGCGTTAAGCCTGTTAAGGTTTATCGGTTACAATTCCACTCGGCATACCGAGGCAAATTTAAAAGCGTCGAGCCAGAAGAAGTTTTTTACCCCTCCTGTGGAGGGCTGGAAGGAGCAACGAATTCATCAAGGTCAATTCCGTCGGCGATCCGAGTGGCAGCTGCAAGGAAAGTTTCCATAAAGGACCTGAAGTCGTGCTTCTTGGTATTGGCCACCCGAAGGGCCGCCAGCTTCTCTTCTCGTGCATCCTTACAGTGGACTCGGGCAAGACACAGAGCAACATCTGCACCACACCGAGCCGAGGACTTCTTCCATTCCTGCACTCGACCAGGGATCGTGTTCAACCGGGCCATCAGCGATTCAAGGTCATTCTGAAGTGTCTCCTCAGGCCAAAGCGTCGAGTCGATGCGAGATGTGGCGGCCTTCAGCCTTGCGAGATAGTCCACGACAGCTGCAACACGGGACTCCAGTCGGAGAACATCCATGGCAACTTCATCGTTCACCGGAGAATTGACGGGGTCGAGGTTCGGCTCCAGCCGGCTAGTTTCTTCTTCAAAGTTTTGACAAAATTCTGCAAGGGTGATCACTAAGTCAAGGAGACGGTCGAATGGAAAAATCACAATTGGAAATGTCTGCCAAGCATAGAGGTTTACCTTCAAGCATAAGAAACAGCTTCTTGGCAAGTCCACTCAGGAAGGCCTCCAGATCAGTTTTCTTCCCAGTCAATTTGGCGACTTGATCGGTCAGGGCAGCTTTATCAGTTTTCAGTCGACTGACCTCCTTGTTGGCAATCCCAAGACCAGCTTTCAGATTGGTATTGTCTTGTTCGAGCTTGGTGACTGAAGCTAACTTCTCGTCAGCAAGCTTGATCTTCTCAGCTAGCTCAAGGTCTTTCTTCTGTTGGGCCTCCCTTACCTTACCTGCAAGTTACAGCAAGATCAGATTTTGAAACAAGCAAGGGGAAAATCAGTCGTCAAGGTCTCACCAAACATACCTTCGGTCTCCTCCTTTGCCTTTGTCAGCTTCTCCTGAACCAGCTTCAAGCTCAGCTCGACTTGAGTATGTTTGTGTTCCAGCTCTGAGTAGCGAGCCACAAGATCACAAGAGTTCTGCAAAGAACCAATCGACTAAATGTCAAATATAATTCACTTCCGAGTGAAAAAGGGAAAAACTCACGTTTCTAAGACTACAGCCGAATACAAGCATTCGACCGTAGTCTCGGGGACTACACCCAGTGGGTGCACTCAGCGTGCCCCCACTAATCCTGTTGAAGACAAAGTCGACCAGTCGACCTCAAAAAAAAAGAAAGATGTATTCTCTAAGACTGTGATCAACTGCAAGCAGTCGACCACAGTCTCGGGGACTACACCCAGTGGGTGCACTCAGCATGCCCCCACCGGTTTGTGAAATCCAGTCGACATAGTCGACTGACAGAAAAATTGACATCATAAAGCCTAAGGCCGACTGCCAGCAGTCGACCTTAGCCTTGGGGACTACACCCAGCGGGTGCACTCAGCGTGCCCCCGCTACCACGGAGTTCATTCGACACACCCAGTGGGTGACTACTATAGATTCCGGAAAAGAAAAGTTTTTGGTAGCATATCCAACAGAACAAACAACGGTCGACTGACCTGGACATTGCTTTGGAGGGCAGAACTGGCGTCATAAGCTGCCTGGCTCGCGTCCCGGATGGTCTTCAGCTGCTCCATCATGAGTCCCGCCTGGCGTATCGCCTCCTTCGCTGCGCCGGCTTGGTCCTCTGGGACGTGGTGCGTCGTGAAGAGGGAGGGCTGCTGAGCACTCGTCAATGGATCTGCGAAGGACACCGTGTGTCGAGTGGTGTTCTCTTCCTCCACAGTCAGAATCTCAGGCGCCGTCACATCCTGAGGCACCTTACTGGCGGACGCTTTCCGACTCCTCCTGCGCTTCAGCGGCTCTTCATCCTCATCATCATCAGGAAGATTGATAACAGTATTGGGTGGAGCTACAGAGAAAGATCAGGATCAGAGATCGCGAGTCAGTCGACTAAGAACAGCGTTAAGAATACAGTACCTGGGTTCGAAGTTGCTGCGTCCTCCATCTCGTGGTCATCAGCCCGGGCCGAGGTTTCAGAAGTAGCAGCACTGCAACTCCAAAGGATCAGTCGACTAACTTCAGCGTCGACCAGAGACAAAGTTCACACAAAATAAGAAAATATGAGCAGCACGGTTACCCTGATATGGTGGGGATGGACACCTTCATCTTCGGCAGGAGCTTGATCGGCTTCGACGAGGCCGCCCTGGGCTGCTTCGGCGCCTTTTCAGTCGGCACCGGAGAGGTGGTTCGAGGGCGCTTGGTCGACTGAGTGGCGGTCGCAACCCCCTTACCACGTTCGGTCGAAGGGTCGTGCACAAGCTTCGACCGCCTTTCTGAGCGCGGTGGTACGACCTCCTCCTCCTCTTCTTCCTCGTCCTCGACGTCATCTTCATCACCGTCATCATCATCATCGTCGTCATCATCCTCTGCAACATCCGAGTCCCATTCCTCCTCTTCCTGGCTCTCGCCCCCGCTCGCCTCGCCCTCCTCGGTCGAAGCTTGTGCCCCATTGGGCATCGAGTACAGCTCGGTGAGGGCCTAGCAGATGTCCAGACAAGGATCAGTCGACCAGTCGGCAGGGTAAACAGAAATGAATGCGACAAGAGCGCAGTGGAGAGCAGGGCAAGTGTACCTTGTTTGGGTCGCTGTTGTGGTCGAGTGGAGGAATCCTTCTGGCTCCGCGTGGGTTATCCTTGTTTCGGGTAACGGCTACCATCCATCTTTCCAGAGTGACGTCGTCGACTGCTTCTGGATGGACTCTAGTCTCGTCTTCGGTCCCACAGTACAACCACATGCAGTGGCTCCGGAACTGAAGGGGCTGGATGCGACGCCTGAGGAAGACCTCCAGGAGGTCCATGCCCGTCACTCCCTCCCGAACCAACTGCACCACGCGCTCCATCAACATCTTCACGTCAGCTTTCTCCTCCGGAATCAGCTTCAGAGGGGAGGCTTGTTCACTCGGTCCATGGTAAACGGAGGGAGTCCACTCGACTGCCCTGGCGTCGACTGGACCTGGCAGTAGAACCAAGTCGACTGCCAGCCTCTGACGGACTCGGGAAAGGTCATGGGCGGGAAGGTGCTCTTATTCCTCACCTGGATCCCCAGACCCCCACACATTTGGACGACTCGGGTTCTCTCATCACCTGGGCTCGCCTTCTTCACGGTCTGAGAGCGACACGTGAATATATGTTTGAACAAACCCCAGTGCGGTCGACAGCCCAAGAAACCCTCACACATGGACACGAATGCAGCAAGATAGGCAATGGAGTTTGGGGTAAAGTGGTGAAGCTGCGCTCCGAAGAAATTCAAGAAGCCACGGAAGAAAATACTCGGCGGCAAGGAAAACCCACGATCAACATGAGTGGCCAAAAGCACACACTCACCCTCTTCTGGCTGAGGCTGCCACTCCTTCCCCGGAAGCCTCGCAGCTCCGTGAGGGATCAAGCCCTCGTTGGCCATGTCGAGGAGGTCCTTCTCTGTGATGGTCGACTGGATCCAGTCTCCTTGGACCCAGCCCTTCGGCAGACGGGATCTGGACGAGGACCCTCCGCGGCTGGTGGATCTCCCCTTCGCCTTCTCCGACGCCGACGCCTTCTTTGCGCGCTCCAGCGCCGCCGTCTTCTCCTTGGCCATGGTCGCCGGCGAGATGCGCGAGGGAAGTGGTGCGGGGGCGAGAGCGAGCACGCTGGGCGGAGAAGAAGGAAGCAGAGAGAGGGAGAGAATGCTGAGGCGCAGCACAGAAATCCTCGCCGGGCACATTTATAAGGTCCCTTCCGAGTGGATGACAGGTGGGCCCGTCGATCTAATCATATCTGGGAGCAGTTATGCAGACGGGATACGTGGCGAAAAAGGCGGCGCGGAGATCGAGGCGTCTATGCCCCGTTCCATCCGAACGCCGCGGTCCGCCCCGCTTCGCGCGCGTCCCCAAATTTCGCATCCCGCGGAATCCGCGAACAACAAATCAGTCTGTCAGACGCGGTGTTTCCGGCGATCCGTCGCTCGGAGATCGTCGAAGCCCGAAAGATCACTCGACGCAAAAATAGAATGGATCGAGTCGACTGAAGGCAAATTGCTCCCTGTCAACGAAGAGATTCTTTGGTCCAGGACAACGCACGACCAGGGCACAAAGGTTAATCGGAAACGACATCAACTCCTTCCTCACTCGAAGCCTCAATCCATTCGGGGGCTAATGATGGGGTTATGTACCTAGGGTAGGGTCATGGACCTGATCTAAGTACCTTACCCAAGGACACCCTTAGAAGAAGTCGCCTTCCAGTCGACCAACGAGAGACACACTCGACTGACTTGAAGGACTCGACCACGAAGACTCACTCGACCACCAGAAGGTCAAGAGGCACTCTGCACTGCAACGGCCTGTAATCAAGTAGACTTTATGATAGTAAAGGCACTTTATGTGGGGCGTTACCAGTAACGCCCCAGACTTAACTCACCTTAAACCCTCTCCTACGTGGGCTGGCTGGGGTCCTGGCGCACTCTATATAAGCCACCCCCTCCACAGGCAGAAGGGTTCGGCACCTTGTAACTCATATACTCATAATCCACTCTACCGCCTCCGGGCTCCGAGACGTAGGGCTGTTACTTCCTCCGAGAAGGGCCTGAACTCGTACATCCCTTGTGCTTACAACCTCTCCATAGCTAGGACCTTGCCTCTCAATACCTACCCCCACTCTACTGTCAGGCTTAGAACCACGACAGTCGCTGCAGGGCCGGAAACTGGCCCAGCCCGGCTCAAATTTGAAAAAATTAGAGCGTGGGATGGTGGTGGTGATGTGGATGAGGAGTGGGACGTGATCGGACGTGAAGCGTGTGCGAGAGGAGAGCGAGGTGTTAGGGAAGGTGTCCGCCCAAGCAAGGTTAAAGAAAACACGATCTAGCCGTTCTAGGGTGGGGTTGGCTCGATTGTTCGACCAGGTGAACCTGCGATCAAGTAGGGGCAGTTCAATGAGAGCTAGATCATCTAAGGTTTGGTTAAAAGCATTGGCTTCGGTGTGGTGGAACGCAAGGTTATTTTTGTCAGAGGGGAAGCGGATGAGGTTGAAGTCATCGGCGATGATCCAGGGGGTGTCATCGGGTTGTGAGATGGATGAGAGCTCGTTTAAAAAGGCTTGCTTGAGTGATCGTGATGATGGAACGTAGATGTTGGTGATGGCAATGTGTTGGGCACACGTAGTTGATTGTAGGAGTAGGGTAGAGGAGAAGGTTAGATGTGAGTAAGAAACGACTTGGAAAAAAGCAGGGTTGATGGCAGAGATAGTACCCCCCGTGATCCCGACCGCTGGCAGCGAGAAAGCTTTATCAAGTGTTCGTGGCAGAAAGGATTTTAGTTTAGAGTCAGGGATAGTGTCAAGTTTTGATTCTTGCAAGAGGGTTATATGCGGCTTAGTTGTCACCAGTTCGGAGAGAACGTCGGAGCATTTATCGTTATCGCCAAGACCACGTACGTTCTAGGAGCAAATTAAGAAGGTGTCATTACTCATAGAGTTTGCTAAAGCACCAACGATCAAAGGTGGGGTACAACAGGCATACATGCCCAAAAGGTACGGGCGGAGACAAGAGTAGCAGTGGTACAAACGAGAGAGGTCTCGACATCCAAAAGTACAGGTTAACAGCAACGACATGCGGTGAAGCTAAAGGTGCCAGAAACGGTCGAGAACACGCCACCGGGCCAATAACACTAGGGGTGCAGATCATGGAGCTTCATCGTCACCAGAGGCAGAATCCTCGGACCCAAGGATGGCATCCACCTGGTCGTCGTCGGCGCCGCAGAGCAGCTCAATGGCCGCAAGATCTTCAACGGAGGCAGGAGGGGCATCGGACTCATGGAGGCGGGCCTCCTGGATGGCGCGGTCAATGGCCGTGCCGACGTTTGTAGCAGAGAGGCGGGCCGCCTTGGCCTTGACGGCTTTGGCGAGCATGGGAGAGTATTTGGCCTCCTTGCCAGCCAGCTGCGCGCTCCGCCGTAGCTTGTCTCCGGAGACGGACTGGTCGCGTGCCGTCTTACGGCGCTCCTTGCGAATGGTGCACTCGTGAGTGTTCAGATCCTGCAGAGGGAGAGCTGCATCCACGGCGATCACAGTCAGTGGCAGAGAGACAGAGGGTATAGGATTAGATTGATTAAGGGCGGGCGGGGGAGCGGGGTTACCAGCAGCACGTGAGGACTCGTTAGCAGAGAATGTGAAGGTGGTGGGGACAGCAGGTGCATCTGCAGGTGGAATAAACGCGGCAAATGTGAACACGCTGGACGGCATCAGCGGGCCCGCAGTCAGAGGGGCGGCGGGCGACCCAAGGCATGGGCTAGGTGGCACCACAGAGCCAACCTGGGCAGCCGGGCGAATGACAGGTGGGGCATGGTCCACAGGAGGTGGTGCATGCACCGCGTCCAGAGAGTTTGAGGCACGCCATGCAGGAGCAGGGTGTGCATTTCATCGGAGGCATCAGAGTCGTCGTCGGAGATGATGTGTGGCTGACGCATGGTGCCAGAATGAGGGAAAGGAGAGGCCAGTGCAGATCGGTCTGAGACAGAGCCAAGAGATGCGACAGGTGCACGGGGGGCGATCGGCCTAGAGCCGCCGTAGGTGGGGTCGGCGCGCCACCCCACACGTACTGCAGAAACAACAGGGGTGAGGTGAGCAGGGGAGGGCGGATGTGGAGATGCACGCTGAGAGAGCGGCACCGAGTCATCGTCAGATGAGTCGCCACCGTAGGGATTGGCCCCATCACCGTGGTGCCAGCGAGAAACCTCTACTACTTTTGCTATTTCGATCTCATTGATGGGTGGAAGTTGGATGTCAATGCCAGGGGGAGCTGGTTTGCCTGATTGGAGGAGCACAAGTGCGCGAACTGATGTGTAATCGATGCCATGGAGGCAGAAATCGTCAACGGCACAAACGTCGCCCAGAAAGGCCAGGGCGAAGCGTATGCCGTCATTGTGCCAGATCTCATGCGGAAACTCGAAAACCTCGACCTTGGCGAGGTCAGTGAACATGGCAATGGAGCGGTCAACGTGCTCGACCGGCTCAATAGTGACCACATTCCCCTCGAACTCTATTGGGCTGTGACTAATGACATCATTGCGTGCGGCAAGAGAGTGGAAGGTGAGGCAGGCAATCCCCCACCACGATCCGCCCATGATAAAGGCGGGGTTGCCGCATGTGTGTTGGATGGCTCTGCGGATGAGGGGGGTGGGGTTGGGGTCTGGGTTTCGCAGGTGCACGAAGGAAAAGCGACGCGGGCAGTGAACTAGGCATGATGGAGCGGCAACTAAGGGCATATCCCCGTATGGCGGCAACAGCCCAGCCTCATGGAATGGCCGTGGCGGCTCCTCATCGGAGTCGGTTTCGGAGACGTGAGATGGAGATCGAGTGTATTAAGAGGCGAGGAGGACGTTGGAGAGACGTTCCCGCAGTTCCTGGGTGTCGAACGGGGGTGTGTGCATGTGCTGGGTTTCTGGGGAGGGGGAGGTGGGTGTGGGTGGAGGTGCAGAGGTATGTGTCGGTGAGGAGGGGAGGGTAACCCCGTTGGCATTGACGGGAATGCCATTGAGAACGAAGGGGGAAGGGACGCAGAGCGTGGGGAAAGGTTCAGAGAGGATGATGGGAACGTCGCCGATCATGAGCGTGCGTGCGGCGCGGGCCACCGTCGAAGATGGGCCAACGGAGTCCATCCTGCGTGTGAAAAAGGCTGGATTAGGTTGGGAGGAGAAAGAGTCAGGAAGAGGCGGGAAGAAAGGCCATATCCTCTTATACTTGCAGTCACGACCACGGTGGCCGCACCGCTAGCAGCGAGCGCATCTGACTGGGTCACGGCAAGTCTCCACATAGTGATCTATGCACTTGAAGCAACGCTGCTTTCTTTTGGTGGGTGGAGGAGTGTGAGAGCACAGGTGATGGGGAAGGAGGCATCGAGGTGTTATATAGGTGGGGGAGGGTGTGGGTGGCTGTGAGCGGGAGGGGAGGAAAGGAGAGCATCATTGTACAAGGGCGTCATTTTGCTATTGGATCGCGAGGGTGGCAAGGCCGCCATCAGAGCGGCTGGGTCTGTTGCGGCAATGGGGAGACGTGTTGTGGTGTGGTGAACGAGCGGCCAACGTAGCCTGTAGAGGGAGATTAGGCGTTATGATGAGGCCTAGGTGCGGATCAAAGGCAGCATGGTGAAGCTGCAGAGACGGACGAGCGCGTGATCTCTCTGCCTCGTCGGTTCCTGATACAAGATTCGCCGTTGATGCGGTCGTCAGGGTCGCGCGTGGGGAGACAGAGGGTGGCGCAGCGGGGCCCGGATTAGACGCGGGGCGAGCAAGCGGGTCGTCCAAAAATGGCACAGACAGAGAGACAGGGAGGGGTTCCTGGGGGCGCGCGTCAACTCCGCCCGCATGCGGCGAATCCGGCACAGCATACGGATCTTTTGCAAGATATGGTGTGTCTGCAGGTGCCGCACAGCCATCATCATGCATGGAGCGGGCCCCAGGCGCATGCGGGGCAGGGCGTACGTGCGGCGAGCGTGCGACCGCGGTGGACTGCTGTGGCGCATGGACCTGCAGTAGCTGGTGATCGAAAGGGCCAAGGATGGAGTCCGATCGAGTGAGCAGAGAAGGATATGTAAACTTGGAGTAATGATGAAGGAAGCGACTGCAGTGAGCGACAGCCGGTTCAAGCTGCTCAATGAGAAAGAGTCGAAACCCTTCAAAATCAAGGGACCCATGTTTTAGAATTTGAATTTTGATTGAGTGGGAGAAGATGCCAGACTTAATAATATGCTCATGCACTTTGACTGCCAGAAAATCTTGCTGGACCGAAAAATAGTGGTTTAGGGCCGACTCAACTAACAGTTCATTAGGTCTAACAGTAATAGGCAAGAAAGTAATCCAAAATAGGTGCGTGTGTTGAGTGGAATGCACGTGTGGTGTAAGCTGGGTAAAGCGATTAACATTGAGCATACGATAGAAAAAGCTAATACCAGGCCGTTGACGATGCTCCTTGGGTAGATCAAGAGTTGTAGATGCAGGTGGTAGTAGAGCAGGATCAGCTGCCAGCGGCGAGGGGGGCGCAACACCAGCAGGCGACGGCAAGGCAACCCCAGCAGGCAAGCAGCGGGTACCCCCCCTAGGCAGAGGCCATGGGAAGCGGAACATCATGCCCACCTTGCGGAAGTCAACCATGGAGGCGATGAGCGATGCAACGTCAGGCGAAGCAACGGTGAAGGAGAAGCACGAGTCTTCGTCACCCGTTACGTTGAAAAGGTGGTGAACACCGCCAAAGAGGCCGGCGAGGATGAGGCTCATCGTGGAGGCATCAAGAGCAAAAGGGAACTGGAT
This sequence comes from Triticum aestivum, assembly GCF_018294505.1. NCBI lineage: Eukaryota > Viridiplantae > Streptophyta > Magnoliopsida > Poales > Poaceae > Triticum > Triticum aestivum. The sequence goes on from NC_057804.1 coordinate 749,825, forward strand.
GACGCGTGCATACATGTGGCATCCGTGTTGCTGGTTTGGTGGATGAATGGAGACAGGCGATCGATATTGTGCCCAGGAGACCCTTTCGAAGTGGACGCTCAGGTCGTCGGGGATTTGGAGCAGCTGTGCAATCGTCATGCATGTAGCAGCAGAGCGAGATGGAGGTGGAAGCGGGGGCAGGGTTCGAGCGAAGGAGAATGAGTAGTTGCGGAAACGGAGAATGGTTTGAGCGAGAATGATCTCTGCAACACGCGCAGAAGCGACGTGGAAATGGAAGACCAAGGGAGAGCATTGTGCGACGAAGAAGTGAGCAGCCGAGCCACCCAGGACGGCCTGGAGCAGAGCGGCGACAACTATGGCGTCGAGGTGACGGTTGGAGTAGCCGAAGGTGATGTAGAGCGGGGAGGTGAGGTGGAGGGCCGGGGTGGTGATGTCGAGACGGAGGTAGTAGCAGCAATCATCTTCAAACTCCAGACCCTTGGCATTACCGCAGCCCAGGAAGCAGCGGAGCGCCACCTGCCCGGCCTTGACATAAGGTAGGTCGAAGAATGGCGAAGGTGGTGGAGCTACTGATGGAAGGAGCTCGTGTAGGGGGTTGGTGGCAAGAGTTAGGTCAGACGGCGGGACGGCGGCGTGTATGGTGGCTGGGGCTTGTCCGGAGGCCGGCGGGGCAGCCGGCGAGGAGGGTGGTGAGGGAGCGGGAGCGGGGGCGTCTTCCATCCTTCCAGGAGAAAAATATGAAGGCAGCAAATATGATGACTATAAAACTTATGTACCATCTCGACAAGGTCCTTTCTGAATATGGAGGCTGCCAATAGTATGGCGCGCGGTCTGCTAGAGTTGTTCTTACTCATGCATGCATATATTTCAAGATGAGAAACAAATCGAAGAAAGTTTCTTTGCTAGTACTACTTGTTTCCAACTTCCTTGTAGTAGTAGTAGTAGTAGTATTAGTTTGACCAAGAAGGAAGGAAGGTAGCAAGAGAGAAACATAGCTAGCTGGCCGTATATTATATGTGGTGTGGAGTTGACTTACTCTAGTTGATTAGCTTTGTTGTGTTTTGACTTTGAATTCGTCCGTCCATGTACTAGTGATTCTGAGCTGCTGCCTGTTTCGCCCTGTTGTGCAATAGTTGTGGAAATTAAAATGATGGTATTGACAATTAATTACTAATTGTGTAAAGGCACCAGAAGTGAGATCTTGCATGCATGCATGCAAGTGGACGGATGGATCTTAATTCAGACACATGGACCCAAGAAAGAAACAGATGGAGACCGACTCAAGATACACAACACAATTGGAAGCGATCGACAATGAGAGGTAGGCTGAAAGCATGCATGCTTTCTCTTTCTTTCATTTCACTCATCTTCATGGCGCTCGTGAAGCGTGCCAATATTATTCGTGCATGTCAAGAACAACAAATATGGATTGACCAATCTCTCTCTCTCTCTCTCTCTCTCTCTCTCTCTCTCTCTCTCTCTCTCTCTCTCTCATTCATTGTATATCATATGATCAATCGATGGATTCATGCCAGTGCAGTTATAATAACCTTGTCAGCTAGCACTTTTCATATGGCGCCTAGTCAACGCAGACAGCCGAGAACAAACACAATACCTATTTGGCGCCCTAAGCGCCGGGTAAGGGCATTTACGCTAGTTAGGAGCGGGCCAGCCCATCTACTTTCAGTTTTTTTCCTACTTTTCATGCTGGGTTTCGGTTCCTTTTTTTTCTAACATTTTTCTTTTTCGTTTTTATTTTATTTATTTTTAAATTTTAATTCCTGATTTTTTGGTTACTTTTTTTTCCAAAATTTCCAAATTCATAGACTTTTTTCCCACAGCCATGAACTTTTTACAAATTCATCAACTTTTTAGTCATGATTTTCTTTTTCAAATGCGTGAACTCGTTTTCAAATTTTGTGAACTTTTTACAAATTCATCAATTTTTCAGTCGTGATTTTATTTTTCAAATGCATGGACTCGTTTTCAAATTTTGTGAACTTTTTACAAATTCATGAATTTTTAGTTGTGTTTTTTTTCAAATGCATGAACTCGTTTTCAAATTTTGTGAACTAAAAATTTGTGATTTTTTTGAATTCATGAACTATTTTCATATTCGTGAACATTTATCAATTTGTATGAACCTTTTCAAATTCATGTACTATTTTAATTTTTGTGAAAGTTTTAAAAAAATTCAACATGAATGTTTTTTGTGAATTCCTTTTCAAACTTTGTTTTTTTAAATAGTTTTGTCTGGGTATATAATATATGTTAATGTTGTACTGAAAGTAGGTCAAATAGCTTTCTTTCCTGATAATACACAACATGGTTATGTCAGTCTAGTGGTTATTGCGACAGGATGTTCTTGTTGCAGTGCGGAGTTCGAATCATGTTCTCTCATTAGTATTGTCTAGTTTAATAGTTCGTGTTTTCTTTCTGAGCAGGTTGCTGGCCTGCGAGCGCCAACGGCGCTAACCGGTTCTTACAATGCCGAATAGGAGCTCTCAAGAGAAAGTGGGAAAGGAAGGATTCCACTCTTGGACGGACCTAATTAACAACCCTTGGACACCCTGGGCCTTCCCCTGGCCCATCTCCAAGCCCCTGGTGACCCACATAATGTACCTATGCTCATGGTATTTTCTTTTTATCTATGGATAAGTTTTTATTCACTGGCCATCTTTAAATGTAAAACCATGCAAAAGGAGTTCAGCAAAAGTAGATATGTTTGGAATGTTTCAATGGCCTCGTTCAAAAACTCAACAAAGTTTTTTTTAGTTCGGGCCTCTAAGAGTCGTGGCAAGATATGGGTTGAGATCACTTTTCACCATAGCAGCATGAGACTCCCCATCCAATTTCTCCTTTTCTTCTTCCTCAACCTCAATGCATGAAAATAATATCTTCCCCTAGTTTGCCATGTACCATCATGTGCAGTTGGGGAGCTGGGAGCCTTGAACGGAAAATACATGGCAGGGTTCCCTTCTACTTTACAGGTGAAGTAGTGAGGGGGGTTGGGGGGAGTAGGAAGTTGGTCTGGGAATGGCCAACCATGCCGCAATGAAATCATTCCGAGTTTGTGGTCGCTCCAATGTATGTCGTCGCTTTCCCCGATGTGTTCCTGGCCCCTTTGTGCATCTGCTGCTTTAGCTTGAATTGTTTCTTGGATCCGACATAGTTCTTAACGTTCCCATGGTTTGCATTTTGTAGCCCTTTCTACCTCCATCCTCGCCACCGGAGCTCCCTTGTTGGTAGTGATCGCCTACATGACTTCTACTTTGTTGGTGAGGGGAAGAGCCGGAGTTTCCTTGATCACACGAGGGCCCACCCGTTCCCCTGGACGATGGTGACGCCTCTCACCACTGGTACAGTTGCTCCCATTCTCTCTCTCTCTCTCTCTCTCTCTCTGTGTGTGTGTGTGTGTGTGTCTCCCCCCCCCCCCCCCCCCCCCCCCCCCCTCAAATTTACGTCAAGATGGCGCTCTTCCACCAACTTAATCTCCTCGTATCAGCTCTTCCCGGATATCTTGTCCCTGCACCCTCCCATGGTTGTAGCTTGGTTGAAGGAGGGGGAGAGCGATGGTGCTTCTAGGATGTGGTGGAAAGAGCGAGAAGAAAACCCTAGTCGCCTCACCTCATATCTAGATGCGAGAAACCCTAAATGAGGGGGAGATCCAGAAGCCTGTTTACCAGTGTTCGGCTGGACCGGACACCTTATTTACACTCATGTGAAAAGGCTTGGCCCACTTGAGGCCTCGTCCAGCGTAACCCGAACCGAACTAGCCAGACCACTTGAGCTAAATCCCTTCGTCGGATCCTTTGCCAGATTTGCAAACTTACTCGTCCGTACCGAGTGCCAAATATATGTGGACTGGGGAAGATCCAAGCTATATACCCCCACACTGGGTTGAGCTGGGCCAAGTCCATTAATCCCAATCATGTTCAACCCATATGTCACAGCATGAGAGGATGACCCCTCTAGCACCGCACGATGCGGAAGTGATGGAAACCCTAGTTCCCAAGCAGTTGCCTCGAACCCTAAGCCCCACCGCCGCCAAAGAATCCATTTGGTTGTCTCCTATCAGCGTTGCCGGAAGAGGCCGATAGCCCCCTCCCAATGCCGCCGGTGGCGAAAAGCACGAGCCCTGCCCTCCGAAAGCAAAGACAACTTCAGAGCTTACTGACGCCCAAAACCAGCGTCCCCAGCCGGCCTCCGACGAGGGAAGAGGGGACCGCTGGCTTGGCCGACAGGGTCCCCTTCTAGTCACATGTCGAATCACAAGGGCAGAGTGTATGGAAAACAATTCGCTAGCCATCACTCTTGATATCCTCCTAAGGACACTCTGTGCCTCCAACTTTGAGAGGGAGTTGACTGATGCATCCATGCGTTGATGCACGGGTGCATGACCAAGATATAGCCATATCCATCAATTCTGAAAGAGTCCATGATATCTGTGGAGCAATCCGAGCTGTCGAATTCATGTGAGCAATAATACGCGCGCACATCGATCCCAACGGCACAAGCTCGGCGTAAAAATAGGAGCTAATTAGCCGGGATGGGTATATTGATTGCATTGCCTTAGCCGGGGATTTAGATGAGATTAGAGATACTAGATAAAGTGATGGCCTAATTATAGGGAGGGAGGGACGCCTTCCTTCCTTGTTTCTTCTTCACACCCAGAGAACGACGTACGCGCGCCTCATTCCATTCTCTCTAATCTAATTTCAGAAATGCCAAGAAGCACGGACCGCCGCGCAATGCTCGGCTGCTTCCCCGCCGTCGTGGCCGGCCGGAGGCCCCCCAGGTCACCGCCGTCGGGGCTCCTTAACCTCACCTACGACGACGGCTCCACCTCCACCTCCGTCTCCGTCTCGCCGCCCTCCTCCGCCTCCACCTCCTCCCCGGCCTTCCTCGACGAGGTCGACCCCGACGACGCCGACGCGCAGGCCGACCTGTCCTCCGCCATCGCGTCCCGCCGCCTCTCCCTCGCGCCCCCCGGCCGTTCCAACTCCATCGTCGACTCCTCCTCCCCCGAGCACGCCGCCGCTCCCTGCCACGGCGGCACCACGTGCAGCGTGCCACCGTCGCAGGAGGCGGTGCGGAGCGTGACGCTGTCGACGGACGCTCCCCGCGCCGAGTTCCTCAAGTCCATGCTGGAGATGGCGGAGGCGCTGGGGCTGGACCCGCGCCGCGGCGCCGACCGCGCGCGCATGCACGACCTCCTCTTGTGGTACATCGCCATCAACGACAGCGACACGCTCAGGGACATCCTCGGCGCATTCACCGAGCTCCTCTGCATCCTCAACGGCAACACCACCGGCGACGGCGACGGCACTGCGCCACCAGCGACAGCAGACAGAGCGACGCATAGGTAGAAATAATCAAATGGCCGCACCAACAGATAGATGGGCCGGGCATGGCACGCGCGCGAGAGGCGTACGTTAGGCATGCATGAAACGGGAGAGGAGATGATCATGTAGAAGCTGCAAGGATTAGAAAGGTGGTTCTCATCAGGGTCAGTCGTCGTTAAGTGTAACAGCATACAGTTTTTTCTGTTAGTGTAAAGAAACAAAAACTTGTAGTAATATATACTCCAATGTTCTTTTTTTTGTAACACAGTACATGCACAGACGCTCACGTACATTCAACCCTATCAACGCACGCACACACGCATTTTCGTTATGAGTGTTGAAATATATTGCCCGTCTCTCTCGATCAGTTCGGATTTTTAGATGAGTTGGCTAGAGCATGAATTCAATATGGAATCCAATCAAGGTCTTGAGTTGAAGACTCTGCCAAGGCGGTATTAAAATAAGATTTTGCGGTCTTCATAGTTGTGGCCAGAGGCGATGGTGATGATACGAGTTGCTTTGCGAAGCCAGGTGGTCGTGTTGTTGTCCTCTCCCCGCAACATGTTGTTCCAGCCCATACCGGGGGGGGGGGGGGGGGGGGGGAGTTCTTTTGCTTATCGACAGTTCGGTGACCTATAATCCAAGATGAGATGGCAGGGGCCATCTTCTAAGGCGGAGATGGATGTCCAAACTGTTAGACAAGTAATCCCGTAGGATCTACTTAACAGATCGTAAGCCTAGTCATTAGATCACCTATTTGCATAATGAACAGAGGGATGGATTGATGATCTTACCACCAATGGAAGAGGCCATTGGTGTAGGCGATGCGAAGTCCCGTGCCTGCTCGATGCAGGCTTGACACAGGCTCGGTGTAGATGCTCGCTGCAGGTAGCGGCGTCCCTCCGGGCGCGAGCGGCACTGCCCTGGCACCGGAGCAGAGGTAGGAGGAGGCCTTCCCGTTGCACAACGTCCCCCAGATCGGATTAGGGTTTAGGGATTTAGGAGGGCAAAGTAGATGCACGTGAACTGGGTTAGATCGTGCGTGGCTGGCTGCCCCCCTCTTTATATGTGGCGCTGGCGATCAGGGGACCTCAACCACGTTCGTTTGGGTCGCCCCCGGTCAGGGCGCTTTGGTTGGGATCGAGGGGTACGAACGTTGGTTCGTGACCTCTCTATTTCCCTCTTTAACGTAACGTATTTATGTTTCTTTCCTTTTCGTTTTGGCGACAACAGTGTTAACCTATTGAAAGTTGACGGCGCGTGGTCTTCTTTCGGTGGCAGGCTGCTCCATTATCGTGGTCACATCGATGGCGACCTAGAGCTGCCAAGGTCCTCAATGTCCTAGCATGTTCTAGGTGTAGTTAGGGCGTATTAGCTATTCGGTAGCATCTTGTATCCTTTTGTCGCATATCTTTGTTTCTTCTTTTTTGTTGTATCGGTGGTTGTCTGGCTCGGCTGTTGCTTTGTATTCTAAAGCGGAAAGAAATCCTTTTTCATCATTCACCTTCTAGCCGGGATCGTACGCACATGGTCTGGCACAACTGCTTAGGGATCGCCTTCCATAGGGGACGGAGGTGCTCAAGAGGCATGGCCTAGGTAGTGAGCTATGCCCCTTGTGTGCGGTTCCGGAATCAATGGATTAGTCGCCGCGCACTGCCTTTGTAGAAAATGATGTTTTCTACTAATTAAGTAAGATAGACGTCGGCGATTGTTACGCATTCGTCAGCATGAGAAACAAATTAACTTGCTTCTCTTCCTTGTACAGTTGTAGTAGTATTAATTTGACCAAGAACGCAAAACAGACACCTACCTACTTCCTCCGTTTCAAAATAAATGACCCAACTTTGTATATGTGTGGATATGACCTGGCAGTCACTGGTGGAAAAAGGGCCTTTGGTCGCGGTTCGCAACTGCCATTAGTCGCGGTTGCGCAACCGCGACCGAACGGGCGCGACTAAAGGCCCCCCCCCTTTAGTCGCGGTTGCTTAAGAACCGCGACTAAAGGCCCGTCCCCGTGGGCGCCAGGTGGCCGTCGGGGCGGAGGACCTTTAGTCGCGGTTCTTCTGGCCAACCGCGACTAAAGGCCGCCGCAGGTTTAGGGTTTTAGCCCCCCCCTAAACCTGTTTTCTGTTTAATTTGTATTGTTTTATTTCTTTTGTGCTTTATTTTAATTTTGAAGGAGTTTCATATATTCTACGGTACTACATACATGCATATGAATGTACAATTTCAAATAAATTTGAAATTAGAACCAAAAAGAATTCAAGAGGAATATACAATATATATTCAATATCATCGGATGACCATATACAATTTTGAACAAGTTTCCATACATGATTTAATGCATATAAAGTTCTACGTCCTCGTAATAGTGTTCTCCTTTAGGATGGAGGACTTCCCTGCTGAACCATCCAGCTAGTTCCTCTTGAAGTGGTCGGAAGCGAGCTTCTGGACTAAGCATCCACCGGAGGTTATTCCTCTGAGCATTGGTATCACTCGGAACCCGCTCAGAGGTGTATCTCCGGATCATCTCACAGACATAGTATCCACATAGATTGGTCTCCGGTGGCTGAATATCCCCAGCATTCTTAGCCTTTAACATTTTGAATTCTAGCTCTTTTTTGAATTCACCGACCTTTGTATCTACGAACCGTCTCCAAACCCTACGAGGCAAAGAAAATTAAATGAACAAGAGAGTTATTAATTAGTTACTTGATATTAGGAAATGAACGAAATAGGCCGATCGATATAGAGCGCAAATGAATGAAAATAATTACTTCTGCAGCATTCTTCTCATGCCGCCCCAAAGCTTTGGATCCATATTCACAGAGTCGTGGACGAGACATTCTGAGGTGTTAACTTTAATTACTAGCAGAATCCAGTGGAACCTGCGGACACGATACATGCACAGTACGTCATGCATAACTCATCGATTAGCCGGCCACATACCATGCATGGAGTAAACAAAAGAGAATGTGCTCAAGACAGAAACACTCACTCAAAATGGTAAGGAAATAGAATATCACTTTTGAGTTCCTGCTTTGTAAGAAACTGCCACAGGTCTGCCTCCACGTCGGCGGGGTAACGCTCCAACACATGTCCATTAACGATGTGTGGGTCAATGAACCCAACATCATGGATGTTCCTTACTCTGCATTCCTTAATCTTCATTCTGCATGTATAATAGCGGACACAACAATATAGTTAGGACATATATATAGTGCAGGCAATATGAACGAGATAGGGTAGAAATTAATAAATCACTTACAGAACGTAGCAACTGATGATAGATTTATCGAGCTCGCGCAGATTGAAAAGCTGGAACAATTCACTCAGTTCAATTTGTACATAGTAATGTTTGAAGTGATGCTCATGTCTAACTTTCGCATAAATATATTCTTTGGCGTTTTTATTTTTTATGTAACCCTTGTACCATTTCAGCAGACCTTTCATTTGTGGAGGTAGATCCTTTTCCTGCGCAGGCTCGACGAGAGGCCCATTCTTGACATATGTAATTACTACCTCCTTCACTGGCGCCTCATCAAGGCCTATCAGTTCACGAAGAGTAATACCTAAGTTGGCCGCTTGTTCTCTGGCACTCGTTACAGTCAATCCCTGTGCTGCCGCAGCTTGTATGATCTCGGGGGCATCCGGACAGAAGGCTTCCACTATAAGTGGGGCCTCCGTGGAAGCCACACTGCTTCTCCGCTGCTGGCTTCCGAGATCCGCTGGATGATCTTCATGCTGCACCCGAGCTGCATCTCTTTCGGCTACTAGTACACTCATGGTTTTCTTCATCACATCCATTTCCGATGCCAACCGCGCCACAACATCTGCTTCCCGATCCATCTTTCTCTTACGGCTTCTGTAACCGTACGGGTCATCGTTCTGGGGGAACCCTATTTTCCACGGAATGTGCCCCATGCCTCGTACACGTCCTCCGTGTTCAGGATTCCCGAGGGCTTTTGTCAGCGCGTCGTTCTCTCTGTTGAACTTGATCTTCCCCTGTTGAGCATCCCTCATTGCGTTAATAAGGGCTTGGGTGGGTTTAATTAATTTGCCCCGGTAAACACACTCCCCTGTCTCCGGGTTCAGCGTTCCCCCATGCCCGTACCACCAGCTTTTGGCCCTTGGGTCCCATCCCTCCGTACCTGGACGGATTCCTCGCGCCCTCAGCTCGTTCTCCATCTTCTCCAACCTAGGCACCCAAATGCGATACCCTCCTGGCCCCATAACATGATTGTACTCCTTCTTAGCCGCATTTTCCTTATTTTTTTCGATATTTGAATGAACTGCTCCGATTTCTTTTGCTTCACAAATTCTGGCCAATCATGTTTCAGTTTCTCATATTGTCCTTTGAAATCCGGAGTCTTGTTCTGCTTGACAAAGTCATGGGCTAGATTTTGCTTGAATTTCCGGAATGCGTCGGCCATCTTATGAAGAGCGAACTGTTTGACTAGCCTCCTCCTCTCCTTGTTTTCCTTAATCTTGTTACCCTCCTCATCGAATTTGTTGTATTCCGGAGGTAGAACGAAATGTTCCATAAGCTTCTTGAAGCAATCTTTTTTTGTTCTCTTATCGACAAAAGTGAAACCATCAATTCGTGCCTTCTTTGGCTCATTCCACTCCTGGACGGTGATCGAGACGTTGTCTCTAACAATGGCTCCGCATTGGCTGACAAACTTGGTGGCGTTCTTGCGGGGCTCCAGCGGCCTGCCGGTTGCACTGTCGACAACCTTGATGGTGCATGTTTCTCCTTGTTTCATCGTCTTGGTTGCGCCACGCTTTGACGACGTACTCGATTGTTTCGACGATCCGGCCGAGGGCTAAAATAAGAAAGAGTCGCGCGCGTTAGTACACACATATTTATTCAAATCAGTTAGTTTGTATCACCAGAGGCTCAATGTATATATATACCTCGGCGCCGGAGGTGGTTGCTACTTCCATTTGAAGATCGTCGTTTATCGACGTTTGTTCGGCATCATCTTGCTGACGGCGCCCTTCATCTTCACCGTCAAGGTTCAGATAAGAAGAGATATCATCTTCTTCTTCTCCGGTCGGCACATATAGAATATCGCCGTTTATGATGCCGAACATATGTGCTTCACCGTCCGGATCATAGTTGTCCATAATCGGGTCAGCTCTATCGTCCGCCATTATGTCAGTCCTGAAAACATGTAGTAAAAACAAATTAATTAAGTGAAGAAGGGGGGCGGTGGCGGTGGCGGTGGCGAAAGGGCGGTGGCGAAAGGAGGGGGCGAGGAAGGGGTGGGAGAGGGTGTCGCGGTAGAGCGCGAGACGAGGCGGCAGACGACGGCGTCACGGAGAGGGGAGGCGAGGACAACACATTTATAACCCTCGCGTCACGGAGAGGGGAGGCGAGAACCTTTAGTCGCGGTCGGGGAGGCGACCCGCGACTAAAGGGTAACCTTTAGTCGCGGTTGGGGAGGCGACCCGCGACTAAAGGACTTTTTTGGCGGGTTTTTCGTTCCCGCGCGCAACCACCTTTAGTCGCGGTTGGGCAGGCCAACCGCGACTAAAGGTATTTTCCAAATACTTTTTCTTTTTCAAAATCTTAAAAATACAAATAATATATCAAAAAATTCAGAAAAATAAAACTAATTCAATTCAAAATTCTAAAAATACAAATAATATATCAAGAAATTAAGAAAAATAAAACTAATTCAATTCAATATGTTAAAAATACAAATAACATATCAAAAAATTAAGAAAAATAGAACTAATTCAATTCAATATGTTAAAAATACAAATAATATATCAAAAAATTCAGAAAAAAAACTAATTCAATTCAAAATGTTAAAAATACAAATAATATATCAAAAAATTCAGAAAAATAAAACTAATTCAATTCAAAATTCTAAAAATACAAATAATATATCAAAAAATTCAGAAAAAAAAACTAATTCAATTCAAAATGTTAAAAATACAAATAATATATCAAAAAATTCAGAAAAATAAAACTAATTCAATTCAAAATTCTAAAAATACAAATAATATATCAAAAAATTCAGAAAAATAAAACTAATTCAATTCAAAATGTTAAAAATACAAATAATATATCAAAAAATTCAGAAAAATAAAACTAATTCAATTCAAAATGTTTCGTCAAGGGTAATATAATTCACATGATCCATTCACGGGTAATATAATTCACATGATCCATTCAACAAAGTTTGGTACAATAAATTATTACATATCATTTCTTCCCTTGTGTCCCTGCTTGCTTACGATTGTGCCGTATCCATGGAGCATCCTCATCATTTAACTTAATGCTTGGGTCGGTGTTCACTTTGAAGGGCGGAATTTCAGCAAACATATTATAATCTTCTGACATGTCTGTCTTGTCCTCCACTCCCACGATGTTTCTTTTCCCTGAAAGAACAATGTGGCGCTTTGGATCATCGCATGATGTACTGATCGTTTTCTTATCTTTCCGTTTCCTCGGTTTGCTACTCATGTCCTTCACATAGAAAACCTGAGCGACATCTTTCGCTAGGACGAATGGTTCGTCAAGGTAACCAAGATTGTTGAAATCCACCATTGTCATTCCGTATTGCTGGTCCACCTTTACCCCACCTCCTGTTAGCTTGAACCATTTGCACCGGAACAAAGGGACCTTAAAGGAGGGTCCATAGTCAAGTTCCCATATCTCCTCTATGTAACCAGAATATGTGACCTTTTGCCCATTCTCGGTTGCTGCATCAAAGCGGACACCACTGTTTTGGTTGGTGCTCTTTTTATCTTGGGCGATCGTGTAAAATGTATTCCCATTTATCTCGTACCCTTGGAAAGTCGTTATAGTCGAAGATGGTGTCTTGGCCAACATGTACAGCTGATCTACAACATCATTGTCATTCATTAAATGTTTTCTCAACCAACTGCCGAAAGTCTCCATGTGGGCCTTCCTAATCCAGGATTCAGGCTTCCCCGGGTTGTCCGAGCGTAAAATATTCTTGTGTTTCTCAAAGTACGGAGCCACCAAGCTGGAATTGGTCAGTACAGTGTGGTGTGCTTCAGTCAGAGAATGGCCGTCCATACATATCGTTGATTTCCTTCCGATCGTGCCTTTTCCACTTAGTCTCCCCTCGTGCCGCGATCGAGGAAGACCAATCGGCTTAAGGTCAGGAACAAAGTCAACACAAAACTCAATTACCTCCTAATTTCCATAGCCCTTGGCGATGCTTCCTTCTGGCCTAGCACGGTTACGAACATATTTCTTTAATACTCCCATGAACCTCTCGAAGGGGAACATATTGTGTAGAAATACAGGACCGAGAACGAAAATCTCTTCGACTAGGTGAACCAGGAGGTGCGTCATAATATTGAAGAAGGATGGCGGGAACACCAACTCGAAACTGACAAGACATTGGATCACATCGTTCTGTAACCGTGGTAGAACTTCTGGATTGATTACCTTCTGAGAGATTGCATTGAGGAATGCACATAGCTTCACAATGGCTACTCGAACATTTTCCGGCAGGAGCCCCCTCAAAGCAATCGGAAGCAATTGCGTCATAATCACGTGGCAGTCGTGAGACTTCAGGTTTTGGAACTTTTTCTCCGCCATGTTTATTATTCCCTTTATATTGGACGAGAATCCAGACGGGACCTTCATACTGCTCAGGCATTCAAAAAAGATGACCTTCTCTTCTTTGGTCAGAGCGTAGCTGGCACGACCTTGAAACCATTCCGGATGCCGGTCATCAGGGTCTTTCAAACGTTGCTGGTCCTGCCGTGCTTCCTTTGTATCATTTGTCTTCCCATACACGCCCAAGAAGCTTAGGAGGTTCACGCAAATATTCTTCGTAACGTGCATCACGTCGATTGCAGAGCGGACATCTAGGACTTTCCAATATTCTAGCTCCCAAAATATAGATTTCTTCTTCCACATGGCTGCGTGCCCGTCAGCTCCCTTCGGAACTGATTGTCCGCCAGGACCCTTTCCAAAGATGACTTTCAAATCCTTGACCATATCAAATACCTCAGCACCAGTGCGTTCCGCAGGCTTCGGCCGGTGATCTGCCTTGCCGTTGTAATGCTTGCCTTTCTTTCTTACAGGATGAATTTTCGGAAGAAATCGACGATGCCCAAGGTACACGTTCTTCTTACAATTTGGCAAATGTACACTTTCAGTCTCATGTAAGCAGTGCGTGCATGCATTGTATCCCTTATTTGACAGTCCCGAAAGGTTACTAAGAGCAGGCCAATCGTTGATGGTTACGAAAAGCAACGCTCGTAGGTCAAATTCCTCTTGTTTGTGCTCATCCCACACACGGACACCACCCCACAGCTGTAAAAGTTCATCAACTAATGGCCTTAGGTACACATCGATGTCGTTGCCGGGTTGCCTCGGACCTTGGATGAGCACTGGCATCATAATGAACTTCCGCTTCATGCACAACCAAGGAGGAAGGTTGTAGATGCATAGAGTCACGGGCCAGGTGCTATGGCTGGAGCTCTGCTCGCCAAAAGGATTCATGCCATCCGTACTTAGAGCAAATCTTATGTTCCTTGCGTCAGCTGCAAAATCTTTGAACCATCTGTCGATCTTTCTCCATTGCGTTCCATCTGCGGTGTGTCTCAACTCCCCGTCCGACTTACGGTCCTCTTTGTGCCATCGCAACAACTTGGCATGCTCTTTGTTCCTGAACAGACGTTTCAACCGTGGTATTATAGGAGCATACCACATCACCTTGGCGGGAACCCTCTTCCTGGGTTTCTGGCCCTCAACATCGTCACCAGGGTCATCGCCTCTGATCTTATAACGCAATGCAGTGCATACCGGGCATTCATTCAAATTCTCGTATTCACCGCGGTAGAGGATGCAGTCGTTGATGCATGCATGTATCTTCAGAACCTCTAAACCTAGAGGGCAGACAACCTTCTTTGCTTCGTACGTACTGGCGGGCAACTCGTTATCCTTTGGAAACATATTCTTCAACATTTTCAGCAAGTTTTCAAATGCCGAGTCAGCTACACCTGCCTCTGCCTTCCATTTCAGCAAATCCAGTGTGCAGCCCAGCTTTTTCAGACCATCATCGCATCCGGGGTACAGCGCCTTTCTGTGATCCTCTAACATGCGATCCAAATTCTCCCTCTCCTTTTCAGTTTCGCAGCGTCTCCGTGCATCAGCAATGGTCCGACCAAGATCATCAACGGGATCATCACGTGCCTCTTCTTCACCTTTCCCTTCACCTTCAGCATCCTCCATGAAAGTATCACCGAAATGAGCAAGATAGCTTTCATCGATGAAATCATCCCTTCTTCATCTTCTTCCATTATAACCCCTCTTTCTCCATGCTTGGTCCAACAATTATAGCTTGGCATGAAACCGTGCCGAAGCAGATGCATGTGAACATCTCTTGAGGAAGAGTAACCCTTCTGATTCTTACAGATAACACATGGACAGATAACAAAACCCCCCTGCTTGTTCGCATTAGCCACTACGAGGAAATCTTTCAAACCCGTAGTGAACTCGCCGGAGAGTCGGTTACCGTACATCCATTGCCGATTCATCTGCATTATTATAATATAAAATATATAATTAACCATCATGCATTTGTTAAACTAACTAGCTACAAACAATATAAATTAAACAATGAACTGCACACATGCATATTTTATCAATGACACACATGCATGAAAGGTTCAAGTTGCTAACCGCGATCGAGGAGGAAAAAATAAATGAGGAACCTCAAGTGTGGCTCCAACACTTCATATCATGTTTGTTTCACCCTCTTAGGGCATTTCATCAAACACCTTGTGTGCATAAGAGGAACCAAAAGCAAACCTACACCCCCTTGTGAAGCTTGTGAAGAGAAGTGGCACCAAATGGCTAAGTGAGCGTGCTGAACTGGTATATATAGGGGAGGAGCTTTAGTTGCGGTTGGCCTGGCCAACCGCGACTAAAGGCCTTTGCGCACCTTTAGTCGCGGTTGGCCTGGCCAACCGCGACTAAAGCCCCTCACGTGCACCAGCTGGCCACCGAGCGCCCTGGGCCCAGGCCTTTGGTCGCGGTTCGTCTGCCGAACCGCGACTAAAGACTTCATTAGTCGCGGTTCCTACAGTTTCGCGACTAATGGGGCTGGACGAAAGCCTCTTTTCCTACCAGTGAGTTCTGTTTTGGATTTTGAATCCGTCCGTCCGTCGGTGTAATGATTCATTTGACGTAGGATTGGCACATGACCCCGTTGCCTGAGCTGCCGCTATCAACCTTGCCTGTTAGAGTGTGCAACTCCTCCTACTATTAGAAAGAAGAAGAAAAAATGGATCGATGGAATAAGACCTCCGTTGACTATGTAGTTTGATCACAGCAGATGTACGACTTGGACTGGTAATAGAAATATTCTCAATCGGTGTTCAAAGCCATACTACATTCGTGCAAGTGGGAGAGCTTCATATACCCCGCCCAACTTCAACTTCAACTTCAACTTGCGCTGCATCCATCAACACTACACAAAAATATTATATGTGCATCCATGCCAACAAATATATGTGGAAGGAATAGTCAGTCTCAATTCATCATGACTGGTTCTTGCCCCAAAATTAGTTACTCACTCTGATCCTTATTAATTGTCCCTTATTTATCACTACAAAACTAATAGTATGTGAACAAACATGAAACAACACAAATCTAGGTAAACACACACACACACGCGCGCGCGCGAGGGGGGGGGGGAGAGATAGAGACATAGTAGTACTGTAAGTAGTATCGCTCCTTCATGGAATGGAGATGGGACCGGGCAGGGTCGATCGAGGAAGAGGAATCAAGAGATGATTGATGCCGACATGGTCGGTGTTGTAGCTTGTTGATCATTGTTTTGATAGTTTTCAAGTCTTGTTTTACTACATCATGGCATAACATTAGTCTTGGAGTATGACTTTGCTAACTTATCGATGGAACAAGCCGCTAATGTAGTTGTTGTTACCGCTGGTGAGAGGCACAACATAAGTGTAGTTAGCTTTATATAAATAACTAGTCCAAATGCCCGTGCGTTGCAACGGGCGAAAGATATCGTAAAAGTTGCTCCGTGCGATAGTACGCGCCATTACTTATATACAGTTCTGATAAACATCACTCATAAGGTTATATTGTTACCGCTTATCGAAGTATGAAGTCCAGCGAAAAATATCGTAAAAGTTGCTCCGTGCGATAGTACGTGCCATTACTTATATACAGTTTTGATAAACATCACTAATAAGGTTATATTGTTACCGCTTATCCAAGTATGAAGTGTGGATATAAAGAAGTCACCCTAACATCCTTCATCTGCTAGAAGAGTAGTGGTGCATAGAATAGTCTAGTAATCGGTTTTATATTTTATTGTTCGAAAAAACATATATTTTTTATTTTAAAGTTATTAAACAAATATATTTTTAATCTATTTATTATAATTGAACCATGTTTTGATAACAATATTTTAAATTTTTATGCTAAATTTTCTTTTTTTAAGTTGAGACATTTTTTGGGGAATTTTGAGCATTTTTTAAAAAGTGTGAACATATTTAAAAGTATGATTTTTTAAAGCAAGAAGAATTTGAAGTACTCCTTATCTTAAAAAAAACACACACACAATCGGTGTGTGCAATCATAAAAAGATTGTTGGTGTCCGTATCATGTAGTATAAAGTTGAGACAGTCGTAGGATATCCTTTAATGGCGCCTCCTTCAGATTAGCACTATCGTCCGGTGAAAGAAAAATGGTGTAATTGGTTTTAGCATGATAAATAGACGGTGAACTTGCTGTATACTATTTGAGAGTTTAATAATTAATCTAGAAGTTTTTCTTTGAATTTTTAATAGATTTGCGAACATCTTTTTGGATGAAAGAGTAGTGGTGCATTGAAGTGGAAATGTCTATTTTCATTTTTTGAATATTCGAAAGCAAACATGTTTTTACTATGGCAATTATTTGTTAGAAAATGTTGTTTATTTGATTTGCAAAATTATATTCCGTTCCTTTTTGCACTATTTGAACTTGGTCATATAAGAAATGCAAGCTTTTTTTACTCAATTTTTCTGAATCGAAACTCGACGACTCTCTCTCTCTCGACAGGTTCTCTCAGTAGGCAGTGCTGCTTTTCTGCACCTCGTCTCTCTCTCAGTAGGCTGAGCACAAGTGCTACTTCTTTTGATGCAGGCATGACCTTCCTCACAGGCTCACTTCAACATTTTCGATTGGCTTTTTGTTGGCTCGTTGATTCTTGCGAGTCTGAACGTATATAAGTTGTTAGGATTTGGTGTAAAGGGGCGGGGTGGGACTAATTAGAATCTGAAAGAATTTAGCAGAGACGTAAGGGAGGGGAGGTCAGATCGTCATCAGGGGGTGAGTTCGTACTTTTTAGCGGCCCATGACTAAAATTCTGGCCCATTGACTTACGATATACTCCCTCCGTTCTGAATTACTTGTCTTGGATTTGTCTAGATACAGAGGTATCTAGCACTAAAATGAGTCTAGATACATCTGTATCTAGACAAATCCAAGACAAGTAATTCGGAACAGAGGAGTATACTCCAAGCAGAGAACGGGACGAACGGACCAGCGACGATGTACGAAAACGGACCAAATTGCGGAAGCAAGAAGCAATCAACGCTTTATTATTATTAGGTAAAAGATATGGACTCAATTCGAAAGTAAGTCTGAATTCAAAGGAAAGAGACAATGCATGAGAGGCACTTTCACTGCTATAAGATGGGAAAATGTGACATCCAGTGGAGTGTGAGTGAGCCGCCCAAATTCTGCGACTTCATGCCAACAGCTAATTAAGCCAAACTAGTTAAGCAAGCTCGTGCGCGCCATTATTTTATTGTATGTATGTCTAGTCCTGAAAGCGATAGGCATGTCAACAAGCATGGAATGGTCAATCTTAATACGATTGATGCCAAAAGTTATAAACAAATCCAGGTTAACTTGAGTGAGTGACAGAGATAGGTTGGTCAAGCAGGAAAATGGACGATCAACTCAAAGAAAACAATTTTGTTTTTACGGCACACACCTTTTTCCTTTCCTTTTATTTTTGTTAGAGATGAGATAGGTTTAAACCAGGTACGACTTGCCCTCTACTTCAACTCTTTCTCCTTCATGTTGTATACTCCTATGAGGGTCAGATCAATACAACAACAAAACAACAGTAATATTTACAATCCTACAATTTGTACAACCATTGGCTATGTTCATTCAGATCACTAGTTTGATAGTCGGTACTGATTGTTACATTTATCATTGTTTCACTGTTTACTTTGATCATCATCGTCTTCCTTGAGAGCCACCATGCTTGCAAGTGGCTGCAGAGCAGAGCTATCCTATACTATTAGTCCAATCCAAAATTTAGAGAGGAAAACTCAAGTAAATTTCTCTGATGAACCTAAGAAATAGAGCACTGCTACACAAACGATGCTTGCTGGCCCAAATTTGCACGACATGCCCATCGCATCATCCATGGACAAATCTAAACAACAGCGGGTGGTGGGATTAGCTGTCGTGCATGTGCCGTTTAGCAAACCATCGTCCATGAAGTACTTATGAGCATTGCTACACGGACGACGCTTGCCTTGCCAAGCGAAATTTGCACTGTAGACTAAACTCTGTGTGCAGTGGCGGTGGTGGACTTTCGAGTGAGCAGGAATATACTTCCTCTGGTTGGCTAAATAAATACTTCCTTCGTCACAAAATGTAAAACATTTTAAGACATTGTCCCGATGTAAGACTTTTTTCTGACAGATTGTGTAGTAGAGTAATAGTTCGGACTTTGCACGTCAGAATTCAAAAGATTGAGAGCGACAGAGAGGTAAGTTGTAGGCTGAATGCATGCATGCAGACCTAGTGCTTTCCTTTCACTGCTGCGAGTTGGAAAAATCTGACACGATGCACAGTCATGTATACTATGCACTCTCTCTTTTTCAAAATGTAAAACGTTTTTTTTAGACAGTGAGTTGTGAAGCGAGAAAATTGACCCGAGATGAGCAAGAAAAGCATGCCATATATACTTCTGCACCTGTTACCCTTGTTTTCTTGTGCGTATATACCTACCTACCTAGCCTTTGACTCTCGTTTTTTGGGCTTGAAATACCAATATTAGTTGTTGATCTTGCTAGTTAGCACAATTTTTTTATCCAATAGGTAAATTAAATTAAGTAGCCTTTTGGTATGCTTCATCTTTGGGGGAAAACTAATGGCGTATCTGCAATTCGAAACCATATTAAAAGGATAATCACCTGCCATCCATGATCGGGGTGCGACAGAGCCCAAAAAAATTTGAGTGGTTGGATGGGACGACAACCATCGAGGGCTGGATCTAAAACCCAACCTCGCCACCCTTCTTTGGTCAGGAGCTTTTAGTGACCAACACCGTCATAACACGTCAGAAGCTAGGGTCTTTTATTTCACGCGAATAATCTGCATGCCGTGTTTGTTGGGTGTCCTGTGAAAAACTCTTTTTTATTTTAATTAATGGATGAGGCAAAGCTTTTGCCTCTGTTTTAAAAAAAAAAAAAACACGTTCGGCGCCACTGTGGCCAAGGATAATCGGCCACACGCTAGCATTGTTGAGACGATATTGTTTCATTCTGTATCAACGGACGGATATTTAACTAGTTGGTCATAGTGATAGTCATAACCGGATATCACCATCTTTAGACAGAGGAGGCCACCCTGCAAGTGGGTGCAGAGCAGAGCTGTCCAATCCTAAATTTAGAAGGGAAAAGTCCCTGCGATGGACCGAAGAAGCATAGGTGGTATGTGGACTGAACTCTGTGTGCATGCAGTGGCAGTGGTGGACTTTGGGAGCGAGCACGAATCATCGGCAGCAGTTAGCTAAATAATCTGGACTTTGAAAGTAAGTCTGAATTCGAGAGAAAACCTAGATGGCCGATTGAAAGCGACAATGAGAGAGAGAGAGAGAGAGGGTAGGCTGAATGCACGCATGCAGATGCAGATGCAGATGCAGATGCAGTGCTTCCACTGCTGTGCTGTGAGTTGGGAAAAATCTGAAAACTCAGTCATCCAGGAATGAATCAATGGATTAATCGCCAATTACTTACTGAAGTTATGGAGTGGCCAGCCACGAGATTACTGTAAACTAGTTGCTGCTACCATCAAATACATATATAGATGCATCGAAATGTGACGCGGGTGGCGCAGAAGCTCTAGTTATCAGCTGAAGCTGCAAATAAGCATTCTTCAGGACCCACCCTTGCTCGCGCTCGCGCTGCCCCCAGGGGGGCGGCTCCGGCGAACCCTAGCCGCCGTCGCCCCCAACCCACCCCGACCCACCCTTCCCCGCCGCAGTCGGAGGAAGCCGGTGAGCAAAGCTCGTCCGGCGGACGGCGATGGCGGGCTCGCCCTTCATCCTGGGGGCGGACTCGGGCTGCGCGCGACGCGGAGATAGGAAGCTGGAGCGGCGCCTCCAGGGCTTTTCGGCGGGGCTGCGCCTCCATGGCTGCCGGGGCAGCGTGGTGGGCAGCCATGGCGCGCGGTGGCAGCGGATGTAGGCGCCCCCTGCCCAAATTCGTCCTGCTGCGGGTGGTGGCGGCCCGTGGTGTCGCCGGCGCTTGGCAGCGAGGCCGGGGTGGTTCTCCACTCCGGCGAGTGGAGATGGTCGTCGGCCCAGCGGGTGCGTCGGATCTGGGTGTGGCTAGATCTATGGCCGGCGTTGTCGGGGTCAGCTTGTTAGGCTGCCGGTGCGCGCGGGCGGTGGTTTCTAGCGCCAGAACTGGCCGCAGTCATCCGACCCTGATCAGTGGGCTTCTCTTCTGCGGGTTCCTGACGGTGCCGGCATGGTTGTCGGGACCCTGGCCGTGCGTGAAGCTGGTGGAGGAGATCCAGATAGGGAGAAACCCCTTGGTCGGCCCCGGTCGGCCGCGCCACTGACGACGGTCAAGGGCGCCGTTTTTCTTCTTAGAGACGTCAGTCTATGTCTGCTCCTTCATTTCCCCCTCTCTGCCTCTCGGGTGAAAACCCTAACTCTGGTGGGCGGCGGCGGCGTCCTTGACGCCGTGACCTTCCTAAAGGCGTCGCCTTGAGGGCTGAGTGGTGGTGGGCACTGTGTCGATCCTTGACGGTTGTTGGTGATGGGCACTACTCCGGGGGAAACCCTAGAATCTGGTGTTCCAGATCGGACGATGGCGGCACTGCGGTGTCGTTTCTTTCTTGAGAGCATCGTTTACAGAGCAGCGCTGGAAGTCAAAAGCAGGAGGTGGAGCGGCTTCTTCTTGCACGGAACTTCGGTGGAGATGCCAAGTCATGCCTGACCGACAGGTGCTACGATTGGTCATGCCTGGTCGGCAGGTGCTACGCACGACAGATCTTCCAGGGATTTTAAGCTGTGTCGGCTGGTGGTACTTGGCAGCATGGCGCTGAGGTGTATTAGTGACGACCGTGACGTGCTCAGCTGTTTGTGCGCAGGGAGAAGGTGTCGTTGGGCGCCGTGGTGGCGTCGATGATAGCTAGACCGAGCAAGGTTGATGCATTAGTACAGATCTGAAGATGGAGCGGTGACAGTTGGCGGCGGCGGCGGCCTTTGAGAGCACGCCGGACCAGTGTGTGCCCCAGACCCGACAAGTGGCTAGGTTGGGGTCTCGGGTCTTAGATGTTAGGTTCGGCTGCAATGTCTGTTTGGTATTAGGCTCAGGCTATCTGCGCCTCTTCATCAACTGGATAGGTGTAGCGACAGTTTGTTGCTTAGACGGCGGCTTTAGTCTTATTTTTATATGTCTTTGTAAGGTCTTGTGAGAATAATTAATAAAGTGGCCGTATGCATCACCCAAATGCAGAGGCCGGGGGTCATCCTTCTTTTCTAAAAAAAATAAAGTGATGGGGGTTTCTGAAATGCTAGGGAAGGAAAGTGATCCGAGGCATGGCATATATAAAGCATGTTCCGATTTGGATTGGATTGGACTGGATTGATATGCTACGGACGATCGAGATACACACGAATAGAATGGAATTGGGACCGGCGACTGATCGAGATGCATCAGACACTACTTGCACTGCGACAGCATCCATCAACCAACAGTAACTGCTGCCTGCCTCCATCAACCAATCATCCATCGTGTACATGCACTTTTGGATTAGCATTTCCCATCTACAGAAAGCTCCATCCATGGCTCTGCCTCAAATTCATTCATGCTGGATCCACATCTAAACATGCTTTCGCCCCGCTATATAAATAAAACACCAACCATATTCATACAATAAATTCAAGTGCAGCAAAGAAGATAATACAGTCTGATGGGGCATCAACACAAACACACCCAAAAAATCATGAAACAAAAAAGAAGAAGAAAAAGACCACCAAATAACTGGTAGCTCCAGAGCCCTACAACGAGGTAAGATGGCATGCGGCGGTAGTCATATCGTCCATTATGTGGACAAGCCGATTGGGATCCGTTTGTCTAGACGGCAGGTGTCAGTGCTGTAAATATGCAAGAAAATTGAAGATAGAGTCAGAGGCCCACCTAATTAAGAAAGACCCGCTCAACAACCATCTTAGTACTCATCATCCACAAGGTCCGAGCTATATAACGCCGTGAAAACAAGCCACAAGAGGTGTCTCCTCCCGGTCTGGCTGGCCCAGGTTTCAAGGGCCCCAGCCAGGTCTGGGGCCTCCTAGTCGAGCCCCAGAGCCTCATGGATAAAGCACCAATAATCTCGCCGTCGGGCACGAGAAGAAGATGTGTGCCCCAACTCTGGAACAACACAAAGGAGGCACAACCCATCCTCAGAGTCGTGTTGCTTGATCACCTCCGACCCAGATGGGAGGTGATCCGTAGCGGCCATCCTGGCTCCACCAAGGCAGGATGGGTAGGTCCACCACACAAGCCCTTGTGGGCCCATGCAGCGAATGAGCCCAGGAGGGGTGAGGCATGTGCGAGGCAGCATCGTCCTGCCCAATGCACCTGACAGGAAGGCGGGTGGTGGCGGAGCTCCTTGTCCAGACATGACCCCCCCCCCCCCGCGCAACAGTGCGCGAAAGAGATGACCCTGAGGCGCGCCCTAGAGGCAACACGGTAGACGGCGGCCGACCTCCCACACCCCACGGTAGGTATGCAGGTGGCGGCACGTCCCGGAGATGCGGATTCGAAGTAGGGTTAGGTTTTATGGTTTATGGAGTTTAGGGTGTAGGGTTTTCAGAGTTTCTATTATAAATTACCAAGTAGAGTAATATGAATTTAACTAAACGATCAAGTAGTGTATCTATCTAAGAATTTTACATTGTGTGAAAAATGGATCGTCCCCATGCCGCCGAAACTAGGTCGTCTCCCATCCACCCCCCCCCCCGCGCTGTTGTCGATGCCGTGCGAGGCTGCTTGCCCCTTTTGCGTGGTTGGTTGGCGTTGCGGGACATCTCAGCTTCACGTGGGTGTGGGCACGGGACGCATCAACTGATTTAAACACGCCATCGAGGGAGAACGGCAGAAGAAAAACCTGAACCCATGGACCCTGACTTGGAGACACACCACCCTCTGCATGCCTCTCAATGATGCCGAAATACACCATCAAAATGAGAACGAGGTAGGGAGGACTTATACCATGGCAGTGCATCCTTAATTGGTGCAAAGTCCGGGAGAAATGAAACTCTTTTGTGAAATTTTAATTGGTTGTGTGCATCCTTACTATACAGAGGTCGGGTGTGCTCATTGTATTTGTATCCTCTTGGTGATTCTTCTTGAGTCAATGAAATACACCCTTTGTTGAAAAGAAAATCACCGGTCCAAAAGGAGGAGGGAGGTGGAAGCAGGGAGAAAAGCGACCACCTATACTCTCGGTACCTGAAATAAATTTGGCGCCAGTCAAATTTCTCCCGTCTGCCTGATTAGCATCCAACGACCATTGTGCGTACACTGTTCTTCTTCCTCCCCTCTTTCTTCTTCCCCCGCACACAACAGTTCCTTCTCCTCCCCAGTGACGTACCAAACCCTAACCTCCTTTCTCCATCCCCCACACACACGCCTGGCAGGCGTTGCCGCGTGCCGCGTGCCGCCTCGCCGCCTCGCCCTTCCCTTGATATCCCCGCACCACTGTGTTAGCCACTGCCCCCTCAAGTTTCAGGTCAACTCTAGTCGGCTATCGACCACTCCGGCTCGGCCTCGCGCTTCGTGGAAAAACTGAAGGATGCCTCCAATTTTTTCCACGCGCCTGGGAGGACAACAATTTGCTGGATCAAGTAAATTACGTCATTAGAGCAACTCCAATGGGGCGACCCATTTCGTCCGCCACTGTCCGTTTGGGTCGGCGCTGACAGAAAAGTCGGCCCAACGCGCCGACCCAAACGGACGCGCGTCCGCTTTTTGTCTGCGGGCGACCCATTCCCGGCCCAGAGCCGGGTTTGCGTCGGCGCGGACACACGAAGGACGCGCGCACGCTCGCCCTCTCCTCCCCCCGGACCCGCTGGTCTGTGTCACATCGCCCTCCCCCATCCAACAACAACCCTCGCCCTCCTCCTCCGTCCCCGACGTCGCCGCCCATTTTTGCCAGCGACTCTGCTAGATGTCGGGGCCTCCACATCGGCCCAGCTACGCCGCCCACTCCCACGTCACCCACGTCGCCCGCCACTGTCGTCTTGCCGCCGGAAGCCGACTGCTTCCCACACCCCTGCGCCCCCCACCACACAGCCGCCCCCGACCAAGAAGCCGCCTGCCCAGATCCTCACCGGCACGCTCCACAGAAGCCGTCACGCTCGTCGGACGCCGGCAGGACAGCAGCTGGTCCGTGGGCACCGCGACTCCCTTCGCCGGTCGTCTCCTTCGCCGACGCCCACAAGCTATTCGATAGTTTGCCAAGGTACAAAATGGACTCCGCCGATGAGTTCTTTTTTCAAAATTTCCTTTGCGACTCCGATGATTCGTCCTCCGATGACGAGGATGAGATATTGACTGCCGTGTTGGTCCATCACCACCTCAACACCCAGCGGCCATTGTTCCGTGACTCCATTCCGGGCCACGTTCCGACATTGAATCGCAACAAGAGAGTGGACATTTCCTTCTTTGGAAGGACTACTTTGATACAACAAACCGGTTGTTCAAACATCAGAAATTCCGCCGCCGTTTCCGTATGAGTAGGCATGTCTTCAACCGTATTAGAGAGGGGGTGGTCAGCTATGATGACTATTTCGAGTGCAAAGAGGATGCCGTTGGCAAGATTGGTTTTTCCTCTTATCAGAAATGCACTACCGCCATCCGAATGCTTGCATATGGAGTGCCCGGTGATCTCATTGACGAGTACGTCCGTATGAGCGAGTCTACTTGCCTAGAGTCTCTGTATAAGTTCTGCAAGGCTGTTATTGCTGTGTTTAGCCCTGAGTACTTGAGAGAGCCGACTGCTGAAGATACAGCCTGTTTGTTGGCGATGAATGCCAGCAGGGGCTTCCGAGGGATGCTTGGTAGTATATACTGCATGCATTGGGAGTGGAAGAACTGCCCTTCTGCTTGGCAAGGGCGGTATAAGGGCCATGTCAGGGCTTGCACTGTCATACTTGAGGCCGTGGCGTCTCAAGATCTCTGGATCTGGCACTCTTTCTTTGGCATGGTTGGATCACACAATGATATCAACGTGCTTCAGCGCTCGCCGGTGTTTGCTAGGCTTGCCAAAGGCAACATCCCACCGGTGAACTTTACTGTCCACGGCCACACCTACGACAAAGGATACTATCTGGGTGACGGTATCTATCCTCAGTGGACCACTATTGTCAAGACAATACCCAACCCTGTGGGAGAGAAGAGGAAAAGATTTGCCCAAAAGCAAAAAAGTGCTAGGAAGGATGTTGAGCATGCCTTTGGTGTTTTGCAATCTCGATGGGGCATCGTTCGGTATCCTGCTAATACCTGGAGCACGCAGAAACTGTGGGAGGTGATGACTGCTTGTGTGATCATGCATAATATGATCGTAGAAGACGAGTGCCCGAAACATCTGTATGATCAAGGGTTTCGGTTTCAGGGTGAGAATGTTGTGCCTGAGCATGGAGTAGCGGCAACGTTTGAACAGTTCACCCAATTTCATGAAGACATGCGTGATTGAGAAACTCACATGCAACTGCAAAATGATTTGGTTGAGCATATGTGGGCTCATTTTGGCAACCAATAGATGTATCTTCTTTTATTCGATTTGCAAAACTATGTGAGAGCTATGTGAGACATTTTTATTTTCATTTGGCTTGTAATAAATTATGCTATTTTATTCTATCCAAAACGATTTTTATTTTGAACTATGCAATCATGCAAAAAAAAAGGTGTGTGGCAGCCACGCCGACACATATGGGTCGGCGCGTTGGGCGCCCTGCCGACCTATATCTAAAACCGGGCGGACACCAGGCGGGCGGCCGATCCAAACGGACAAAAAGCGAACGAAATCGCCGTCCGTTTGGATCGCCCCATTAAAGTTGCTCTTAGACCATCACACACACAGAGAGAGAATGCGCTACAGCAACTCAAGAACAAAAAAAGATAATACTCCGTAGACGAAACAGGCGGGAGGTGGATTGAACGGGTCAACTCAGACTCAGAGATGTATGGACCCGAGCCTACTGAATGAATCAAGCAAACAGCCCGGTCGGTCGGTCGGTCGGTGGTGCATCGGAATTCGTAAACTGTTCCAGAGTATTTTTTAGTATGCGGTAGTATAATCCGATTACTAGGCATACATATACATTGCGTGGGTATGGAGTTAATTGCACAGAAGTATCACAATTGGGCATTGGAAGCAGATTGGTACCAAGATTGGTAATTTTTACGTGTCAATACCAAGATTGGGGCGAGCCGTTGCAAAAAAGACTAAAAGTGTGTTTTATACGTATTGACAGAAAAGCTGACCGGTTGGGCCCGCCCGTCAGGCGCCACGCTGGCCAGTGCGCGCGTGCCCGCGCGCTGACTGGGACGAGGCCGACTTGCACCGTTTAGGTCTCGCTGGTGCGACCGAGCCAGACCCTGCCCCCGCCCCCTCTTCCTTCTCCTCGCACCCTCGCTGGCGGCTGCCTCCCCGCCCGCTCCGCCGCCCGCCCGCCCCGCCGCCCGCCACACCACGCTACTGTAGCCATGGATCGAACTGCTTAGGCACTGTCACCTCCCCCGCGGCTGCTCCTCCCTCGCGCCCTCCTCTGCCCCGCGGCTGCTGTGCCCTAGGCGACGATGGCCTCGGCTACTCCGGCAGGCGGCGATGGCCGGGGCGATGCGAGCGGCGGCGACCTCCCCCGCTTAGGCCTCGATGGCAGTGGCAGCTACTCCAGCTCGGAGTACAGTAGCACGGACGAAGATTTTGTGGAGCCGGCGTTGTCGATGGAGCAGAGGCTGAAGATGGCGCGAATTTGGGTGGCCAACCCTAGCACCGCCCATCACTGGACTCATGGCTTCGGTGGTGTTCTGTAAGTGTTCCACTGTTCCATTCTTGCAAACTGAAATTGGGGATTAGGGTTAGGGTTTACTGCCTGGTTTACTGCCTGCATGTTAAGCACTCTAATTGCTAGTCCTAAGTAGAGCAGAGAAGTATAGTGGATTACATGAGTCCTAACTAGAGCAGAGCAGAGCAGCATTAGTGGATTACATTGTTATTTCTTAGTCCAAATTGTCAGAGCAGCATAGGTGTTACCTAGGTAGAGCAGAGCAGAGCAGAGAAGCATAGTGGATTAAATGATTCCTAACTAGAGCAGAGCACCATTAGTGGACAATTCTGTTAACTACTTATCTGAAAATACAAACCATCAGTTTGCTGTCAGTTAAGTACCCACTCTGTAATAATTGTTTACATTGTTTGATTTTGTAGTAATTGTTTAGTTTATATGTTAACTTAAACAAAGCTATGTTTATATGTTAACTTGTTTATATGTTAACTTAAACAAAGCTTTTTTATATGTTAGCCTATCTATTAAGTAAAATTGTTTATTAACCATTTTTGTCTGTTATTTCATTTTGCAGTTTGTATGATGACATTTTGGATGTTAGGTTCTATTTTGATGCTTCAGAAATGTTTGAGCTGAAGCTCTGCAGTTCAGATGTAACATACCTGAATATGATTGCAGTGATGGAAACCCAAGGATTTAGTGAATATGATCTGTTGTTTCACATTGAGAATCCACAATTAGGGGAGAAAGGATTTGAGATGGTAGAGTGTAATGCTGAGTTGCAATTAGTAAAGAAGCAGGTTGAGGAGTCTAAGGTCTTAAATTTGCTAGTGAGGGCATGTCCACCTCCTTGCAGCCAGTTTGAGAGGCAAGAATTATCCACTGTTGTGTATGAAGATCACGTGTTATATGATCTCAGTGAGCCACCCATCTATGTTGTTAATGAAGAAGGAGTTGCATTTGAAAGTCAGAGTAGCAGTTACAGTGTAGCTCATGGTACTGGTGTTTGCACACAAGAGAGCAAGAATGTAAAAGGAAAACTGAAAGCTGTTTTGGAAATAGAAGAAGAAGAGAGATATGATGGCAGTGGTGGTTCTGATTGTGAAGGTGAAGAGGACAGTGATGTACCACCTTTTATATGGGTGATGCTGATGACATAGAGATGGCTGAGGGAAAGAAACAGAAAGAGTATGATGAAATGGAAGAGGAAGAAACAGATGATGAAGAATCTGAGGAGGAAGAAGTGGTGCATTATGAGGGTGATATAGAGGTTGAGGAACCTTTTCAAATGGATGAAGATGACAAAGTTGTTTCGCGGGATGAAGAAACTGTAATTGTACATGAAGAGAAGAAGAAGAAGAAACAGAAGCTTCCAGTTAGGAGAGGGCCTACAACAAGGTCACATTCAAGTGTAGTACCAGAGGAGGAACCTGATTTCAAACCTTCATCTGATTAAGAAGAGAAAGGATTGTTGAAGGAGGCTGATGATGATGGTTTTGAGCCATTGTCATTTCTGCTGCCAAAGAAAAGGAAGAGTGTCGGGGAAGCTGATCCACAAACACCTATGGGGCCGGCGGACCGAGCCCCTTTTCGGTTCGGCGGGGGGCGGAGATCGCACGAAGAGCAGATCGAGGCGAAGCACACGAGCAGTTTACCCAGCTTTGGAGCTCTCCGGAGAGATAATACTCCTACTGCTGCTTGTCTGATTGTATTGAGTTCTTGCTCGGGTGTGCTGAGTGCTACAGTACACACGAAACCGAGCGTCAGTGTTTTCTGGTTTCCAGCTGACCCCCTCCTCTACGTTGCGCATGGGCCTCCTTTTATATGCTCAAGGGGTCACCGACAGGTGGCAACGTATACAAGAGTAAAAATGGAAAAAGAGGGGTGGTTGGTACAGCTACATGTACAGTGTATCCTACCTAACCCTGACGGTAGGGGACAAAGGCATTAAATGCCCGTCTGCGTCGCCCAAACAGTGCAAAAAGGGACCGTCAGGGACGCCACCGCTCGCCATGATGGCGATCTTGTCAGCGTCGCATGCCACCGCGCACCGCTGGCTGCACAACCTCTCGCCACACGCGCCTGGAAAGGCCCCCAGGGCGACACGTTGGTGGATGTGCTGGAGCGTAGGTACAGAGTGGCCGCTTGCCGCGGCAAGTGCCTTGCCGCGGTCGTTGTCTTGCCGTGCCCGGAAGCTTGTCACTCACCGGGCCTTGCCGGGACGCGCGGCGCGTCGCGGCAAGTTCCTTGTGATGCCTTGATTGGCCTTCCCGGCAAGCTCCTCTTGTCGGGGCCTTGTCTCCTTGGCTTAAATACTTTGTTCTTGAATGGCTCCAAAGGAACCACGGAGGACCTTGGCGGTCACCCGGCAAGCCTTGCCGCGGGGCGCTGCTACTGCCCGTGCACAAGTTCGGGATAGTAGGGTACCCCTATTCTAGTACACCGACAGGAGCCCCCGGGCCTGGGCCACACACGGTGCCGAGTGCTGTTGGGCCAGGCCCAAAACAGGGCACAGGCACGCGGGGCCAGGGTCACGCCGTATCTTACTCCGTATCCACCGCGCCCTCCCCCAACGGCACGCGTCGAATGCGGCGTCGTGGGAGAGATCGTGGGTGGTTTCTTTATTCGGAAGGACGAAACGTCCGCCCCCTCCCTCTTTATAAGCAGGGGAAACATGGGCAGTTCGCCCATCCTCCCGGTTGTTACTCCAATCTTCACAAATCTCCGCCGCTCCCCCCTTCTTCCCGAAGCTCAAAGAGAGGAGCGCTCCGCCCCCCATTGCCACCAGCACCACCAACGCTGCCGATCTCCCCCACCACCTTCGCCATGGCTCCGAAAGCCGACAAGGGGAAGGGCGTGAAATCGGTCGAGGCACAGCGGCTCGCGGCGCTGCGGAAGGAGCGGGCCATCTTCCCCCCTCAGCTAGGCATGAAGGAGCTGAGGGAGTACTACTACCTCTTCTGGTCGACGGAGACGCGAGCGCATCCGCGCACGAAGGTACTCCCGGCTGCCGCTTCGAGACTAGCTCCGAACGGATATCCCTTCTTCGTGCTGTTCTTCTACTGCGGGCTCTGCCCGCCATTCTCTGAATTCTTCTGATTTTCTTTTTGAATATTTGCTTGACCTTTCTCTCCTATTCGGTCACCAGATCCACCTGCCACGGAGCCGATGGAAACCGAGGCCGCCGGCAAGGAGAACACGCACGGCAACAACGACGATGCCGCCGCCACCAAAGAAGAGGCCGGCGCTGATGATCCCGCCGGCGAAGAGGCCGCCAAGGCTGCCGCCGCAGAAGCTGGCGAGGGATCCGGCGATCGCACTAAGGGCCCCGAGGCTGCAGGAGCGCCAGGTGCTACGCCGACCGCCGATCCCTCCGCCGATGCTGCAGCGCCAGGCTCCGAAGAGCCCCAGCCCGGCGCCTACTTGAAGGCCGGCGACGGTATCTTCATCAAGCTCCCCTGGGCGTCAAGCTCCAGGGCGCCGGTCGAAGGAGAAATTTTGGACGGAGAAGTGCTCGCCTCCGCTGGGCTGACGCTGGTCGACGTGCCAAGCAGCAGCAGCGACGAGTCTGAGGAGGAGCGGCTGCTGCGAAAGCTGCTGTCGCTCTACCACGCCCGACAAGCCAAGCTGGCGTCCCGAGAAGCACTTGTCGCGAGGGCGGGAGTGGATATTGAGAAGCGCGCTGAGGAGCTCCGGGGTCTCAGGCAGGAAACTCTCCGATCCCTGGCGGAGGAGCGGGAGCAAGTCGCCAAGGAGCGGAAAGCTTTTCTCCTTGCGAAGGCTGAGGTTGAAGAGCAACAGCGGCTTGTCGCTGAAAATCTATTTGCGCAGGAAGGAGAGTTGGCGCAGCGCAAGGTCAATCTCGACAGCCACGAGGAGGAGCTTGCCGCGCGTGAGCAAGCAATTGGCGGGGCTCTCAAGGAAGCAAGGGATGCTGCCGAAGCTGCCGTGGCCGCCAAGAAGGAGCTGGAAACGAAGGTGGCGCAGCTGGAAGCCGATCTCAGGGCGAGCGGCGAGGAGCTTGCCGCGCTCAAGCGTGAGCGCGAGAAGGACGCTGCCGCTCATGGTGAGCTGCAGGGTCTTCTCACTGAGAGGAGCAAGGAGCTCAGCGCTGCCAAGGATTCCAATGCAGATCTCGAGTTGAAGTTGGCTACTTTGACTCAGACGCTGGACGGCGCCAGGGAGGGGGAGGTGGCCTTGTCAGAGAAGATCAAGGCCGACGAGGCGCTGCTGGCGAGTGCTGCTGCCGCCCACGATGCTTTCATGCAGACTGTGGAGCACTGGACCGAGGGTCTTGTGGATCTTGCCGCCGCCATCGACGGGGAGCTGGCGCAGCTGGGGATGGAGGATCTCGGGTACTCCTCTGACGAGAACCTCCAACCCAGCGCCAAGCTCAGCTTGTTCTTTAAAGGCGTGGCGACGGCCCTCCAGCGACTCCGGAAGAAGATCCCAAAGCAGCTGGCCGACGAGTCGCGCAAGATCTGCGCAGGAGCTCTCCAGAAGGTGCTGATGAAGGTGGCCTTCCGCAACCCAGGCCTCAACTTCACCAACGTCCTCAAGTCCTTGCCGCTGGACACTGATCTGGAAGCGCTCAAGGCCCTTGTCGCACCCATTTTGGACAAGGTGAGCGGGATCAAGAGGGTTGAGGGCGATCGCGTAGATTAAGCCGCCCGTTTTCTCTTTTTCTTGTCGCTGCTGGTCATGTTATGAAAACAATCTATTAGAGCTGCGACAAGCTATCTTGTAATATAACTCTGTTTTGGGTAGAAATTTGCTGTGTTATTTCCTTTACTTGATTCCTTCCTTTGTATGTTTTTGCCCTACGCTTTTAGGGAACTTGTCGGTGCAGGCACCTGGGCCGCGAGCGCTGAGTGCGGGACATCAGCAGCCTGCTGGCGGTGCTGCTACCGACAAGAAACCTTGTCGCAACTAGTCGCAACTCACTTAAGTTGTTGAGCGGACTCGAAACAAAGTAAGGGCGCAACTAGCTACGAGTTGGTTCCTCCGCGCACAGGTTTTCCATACAAAGCACGGTCGTTCGAGGAAGATAACTTAAAAATTAAAACTAATTGCTCAAACTTTGGCAACTTAGCTTTTCTGTCGCTTGCTTTCCGGTAAGGCGAAACTTCCTTGAACGATGCCTGGTCCACGCCATTATCTTCTCCTTCCCCCCGGCAAACTTGTGGGCGAGGGAACCTTTCTTTCCTTTGAGAAAGAGAAAGAATAGAAAATAAAGATATGGAGCCTTACGGCTCGTTATTGCTTACCGGGGGTAGGTGCTGCACAAAGTGTCAGATAACGCATGCAAAAAATAAAGTAGATAGCATGATATTGACAAGATGTGCGGAGCACATGAGTTTTACTTATGCACGGGGTCTGCGTCCGGCTTTGTACAAAGGATTACATGCAACATCGGCAAGACTTGTACAAAAGGTGGTTGCCGGAACAGGTTCCGGCAACCGCGCCTTACGGGTAAAACTTATGAAGATGCTCAATGTTCCAGGAGTTACTCACTGGACTGCCATCTTCGGTCTCAAGGCAGACAACGCCAGGCCTAGTGACTTGTTTCACCCGGTAAGGGCCTTCCCACTTCGGCGTCAACTTGTTGGAATTCTTGGCGGACTGAACGCGCCGAAGAACAAGGTCTCCTTCCTCGAGACTTCTGGCACTAACTTTGCGGCTATGGTAGCGGCGCAAAGCTTGCTGCTATCGAGCAGCTCGTACAGCAGCCTAAAGACGGTCCCCCTCAAGGAGCAGCGCGTCATCTTTTCGCAGCTGCTCTTGCTCGAGCTCATCATAAGTGAGCACTCGAGGTGACCCGTATACGAGTTCCGTGGGGAGAACTGCCTCTGCTCCATAGACTAGAGCGAAAGGTGTCTGGCCAGTGGCTCGATTTGGCATCGTCCTGATCGACCAAAGAACCACCGGCAGCTCCTCGATCCAATTCTTTCCGCACTTGTGCAGCCTGTCAAAAGTTCTGGTCTTGAGCCCGCGCAGCAATTCAACATTTGCCCTCTCCGCTTGTTGATTCTCGGATGAGCAACAGAAGCGAAGCAGACCTTGGCGCCAAGATCTTGGACGTACTGCATGAAGGTGCGGCTCGTGAATTGCGTGCCATTGTCGGTGATGATCCTGTTAGGGATCCCGAAGCGGCAAAGAATCGACCTGAAGAACTTGACTGCCGACTGTGCTGTCACCTTCCTCACTGCTTCCACTTCCGGCCACTTTGTGAACTTTTCGATTGCAACGTACAAGTACTCAAAGCCCCCGACAGCTCGGGGAAAGGGGCCGAGGATGTCGAGCCCCTAGACCGAAAATGGCCAGGATAAAGGGATCGTCTGGAGAGCTTGAGCTGGCTGGTGTATCTTCTTGGAATGGAACTGGCATGCTTCACACTTGGTTACTTGTGCAGTTGCATCCTGGAGGGCTATCAGCCAAAAGAAACCTTGCCGGAACGCTTTGCCGGCAAGTGCTCTTGCTCCAATGTGGTGACCACATATGCCTCCATGTATCTCTGCCAACAGCTCTTGTCCTTCTTCCCGGCGAATACACTTTAATTTCACGCCGTTGAGTCTTCTTCTGTACAGTGTGCTGTCGACAAACTGGTACATACTTGACTGCCGGGCTACTCTTTCCGCTTCTTCTTGCTCTTCGAGAAGTTCTCCTGTCTGAAGGAAACGGACAATGTGCTGTGCCCATGCTGGAGCTTGCGGCTCGACAACAAGGACTAAAGGCACATCTGCTGTTGTGGGAACATACGCTTCCACGGCGAAAACCTGTGGCTCTGCCGGAGCTTGATGTTCCCCGGCAAGCTTGCCGGAGCAAAACTTGTCGGGAGCGTCTGCTTCAAGGAACAAACCCTAGGGCTTGTCGGAGCAGACTGCTCCTCAGCACCGTTGGTGTTGATTTTGATGACCCTCTTGGCGGCGGCTTCGGGGAGCTCTGTCGGAAAATAGTCACCAGAAATCAACTTCCTCTTCTTGCTCTGTCCAGTTGATGGCGTTACGGATGGTTGAGTCAGCTTGAGCACAAAGATCCCTGGTTCCACAGGTAACTTAAGTGCAGCGCACTTCGACAGGCCATCGGCGATGTCATTCTGAGCTCTTGGAACATGTTCCATCTGTAGGCCGTCAAAGCGCCCTTCTAGCTTTCTCACTTCATCAACGTAAGCTTCCATCAACGGACTCTGATAATTCTTGTTCACTTGGCGGACGATAAGCTGTGAGTCACCCCTGACAATGAGCTTCTTGATCCCAAGGTCTGCTGCGATCCTGAGACTGGCAAGCAAACCTTCATACTCTGCAGTATTGTTCGTTGCTTGCTCCTTGGGAAAGTGCATCTGGACTACGTACTTGAGGTGCTCTCCGGTGGGTGCGACAAGCAGTACGCCCGCACCGGCGCCTTGCAGCGAGAAAGCACCATCAAAGTACATCAGCCACTCTTTGCTTACTTCTTTGACGGGGATGCTCGTTTCTGGAATTTCTTCATCTTGTGTTGGCGTCCATTCTGCTATGAACTCTGCCAATGCTCTGCTTTGGATAGTTGAAGTGCTTTCAAACTTAAGGCCAAAGCAAGACAGTTCCTTTTTTGCATCTTCTCATGCTCCTGCGTAGATCTATCTTTGTCGGGACCAGAGCTTGCCGGCGAAGTCCCCTGCTTGTCGCTGGATGCATCTGCCGTGGTTGCTGGCTCATCATCTGCCTCCCTCTCCGCTACTAATGCAACACTAACCACTTGATTGGTTGCCGCTATATATAGCAGCAACTTCTCTTGTGGCTTAGGTGCGACAAGTGTTGGAGTGGAGGACAGGTATCTCTTCAAGTCCTGCAGCGCAGCCTCCGCCTCCGGAGTCCACTTCATTGGACCTGCCTTTTCCAAAATTTTGAAAAATGGCAGGGCGCGCTCAGCAGACCTAGAGATAAACCTGCTGAGAGCAGCTACGCAACCAGCAAGTCTTCGTACATCCTTGACGCACTTTGGTGCTTCAATCTGCTCAATGGCCTTGATCTTGTCGGGATTGGCTTGAATTCCCCGCTGAGACACGAAGAACCCGAGAAGCTTGCCGGAAGGGACTCCAAACACACACTTCTCGGGGTTAAGCTTGAGGTTGATCTTGCGCGGACTTGCAAAGGTTTCGTCTAAATCTTGAATCAGAGTCGCCTTGTCCTTGCTCTTGACCACTATGTCATCCATGTAGGCTTCCACATTTCTGTGCATTTGCGGTTCAAAAGCATCATGGACTACCCTTGCAAATGTTGAACCATCATTCTTTAAACCGAAAGGCATCTGTACGAAACAGTATGTGCCACATGGGGTGATGAATGTGGTCTTCTCCTCATCCTCTTCTGCCATGAAGATCTGATGGTATCCTGAGTATGCATCAAGAAATGAAAGCAAGTCACATCCGGCTGTGGAGTCAACAATCTGGTCGATGCGCGGCAAGGGAAATGGGTCTTTGGGACAAGCTTTATTAACATCGGTAAAGTCGATACAAAGCCTCCATTTCCCGTTTGCCTTACGCACGACTACAGGATTGGCCAACCACGTAGGATGGAGCACTCCTCTGACAAGGCCTGCTGCTTCCAATTTCTTGATCTCCTCTGCAATGAATTCTTGGCGCTCCACTGCCTGTTTCCTGACTTTCTGCTTGACGGGCCGCGCATGAGGACAGACGGCAAGATGGTGCTCGATTACTTTCCTGGGAACACT
Organism: Triticum aestivum; assembly: GCF_018294505.1. Classification (NCBI taxonomy): domain Eukaryota; kingdom Viridiplantae; phylum Streptophyta; class Magnoliopsida; order Poales; family Poaceae; genus Triticum; species Triticum aestivum. The sequence goes on from NC_057804.1 coordinate 786,228, forward strand.
GGGGATGTCAGACGGTTGCCATGCAAACATGTCGACGTTCGCCCGCAGGAAAGCAACGAGCGCGCTTTCCTATTTAGGGTCGAGAGTGGCGCTGATGGTGAAGGTGCCACCAGTGCCGTCCTCCTTGGCGAACACCTTCTTGGTCTCTGGTGGAGCTGCCATTGTCTTCTTACACTTGCCGGTGGAGCTCGATGGTGCGTCCTCGACGGTAGCGCAGCACTCCGAAGAGGTGCGCTTGCCGGAGTGGGCATCAGAACTCTTGCCGGACTTGGTCTTCTTCTTTGCCCCGGGAGCTTCAACGGCAAGTGATTTGCGATCTGTTGCTGCTGCTGCTTCCCGGTAGATCTTGTCGGCGCAGATAAGAGCATCCTTCTTGTCGCCAGGGACAGAGATGACACTTATCGGGCCTGGCATCTTCAGTACGTTGTATGCATAGTGAGAGGCTGCCATGAATTTGGCGAGCGCTGGACGGCTGAGTATCCCATTGTAAGGTAATGGAAAATCAGCAACGTCAAAAGTGACCCTCTCAGTCCTGAAGTTCAACTCGCTGCCAAATGTTACCGGCAACGTGATCTTTCCCTTCGGCCTGCTCCTTCCCGGATTGATTCCTTGGAATGTGCCGGTCTCTTCGAGCTCGCTATCAGGGATCTGGAGTTTCTGGAGCACCGCGGAGGAGATCAGGTTCAAGCCGGCCCCGCCGTCAACTAGCATCTTAGTGACTTTGAGGTTGCGGATAGTTGGTGAAACCAACATCGGCAAGCACCCTACCGCAGTTATGCGATCAGGGTGGTCCTCAATATCAAAGATGATAGGCGTGCTGGACCATTTTAGAGGCTTGCATGACTCGACGGGTGGTTCTGCTGCATTGACTTCCCGCACCCACTGCTTGAGCTGGCGGTGTGAAGTATGCAGAGAAGCACCACCGTCAACGCACAGGACCTCTGTGGCTTTCTGGAACTCCTGCTCATCGGTCTCGTCATCATCCATATCTTCATCGTCGTCGTCATCTTCATCCTTGTCGCGGCCGCGGGGAGGTCTGTCTCCTTGCCGCTGCTTGGCCTTGCCATGGCGTCCAACTCGGCCGGATGAGCAACAGAAGCGAAGCAGACCTTGGCGCCAAGATCTTGGACGTACTGCATGAAGGTGCGGCTCGTGAATTGCGTGCCATTGTCGGTGATGATCCTGTTAGGGATCCCGAAGCGGCAAAGAATCGACCTGAAGAACTTGACTGCTGACTGTGCTGTCACCTTCCTCACTGCTTCCACTTCCGGCCACTTTGTGAACTTGTCGATTGCAACGTACAAGTACTCAAAGCCCCCGACAGCTCGGGGAAAGGGGCCGAGGATGTCGAGCCCCTAGACCGAAAATGGCCAGGATAAAGGGATCGTCTGGAGAGCTTGAGCTGGCTGGTGTATCTTCTTGGAATGGAACTGGCACGCTTCACACTTGGTTACTTGTGCAGTTGCATCCTGGAGGGCTGTTAGCCAAAAGAAACCTTGCCTGAACGCTTTGCCGGCAAGTGCTCTTGCTCCAATGTGGTGACCACATATGCCTCCATGTATCTCTGCCAACAGCTCTTGTCCTTCTTCCCGGCGAATACACTTCAATTTCACGCCGTTGAGTCTTCTTCTGTACAGTGTGCTGTCGACAAACTGGTACATACTTGACTGCCGGGCTACTCTTTCCGCTTCTTCTTGCTCTTCGGGAAGTTCTCCTGTCTGAAGGAAACGGACAATGTGCTGTGCCCATGCTGGAGCTTGCGGCTCGACAACAAGGACTAAAGGCACATCTGCTGTTGTGGGAACATCCGCTTCCACGGCGAGAACCTGTGGCTCTGCCGGAGCTTGATGTTCCCCGGCAAGCTTGCCGGAGCAAAACTTGTCGGGAGCGTCTGCTTCAAGGAACAAACCCTAGGGCTTGTCGGAGCAGACTGCTCCTCAGCACCGTTGGTGTTGATTTTGATGACCCTCATGGCGGCGGCTTCGGGGAGCTCTGTCGGAAAATAGTCACCAGAAATCAACTTCCTCTTCTTGCTCTGTCCAGTTGATGGCGTTACGGATGGTTGAGTCAGCTTGAGCACAAAGATCCCTGGTTCCACAGGTAACTTAAGTGCAGCGCACTTCGACAGGCCATCGGCGATGTCATTCTGAGCTCTTGGAACATGTTCCATCTGTAGGCCGTCAAAGCGCCCTTCTAGCTTTCTCACTTCATCAACGTAAGCTTCCATCAACGGACTCTGATAATTCTTGTTCACTTGGCGGACGACAAGCTGTGAGTCACCCCTGACAATGAGCTTCTTGATCCCAAGGTCTGCTGCGATCCTGAGACCGGCAAGCAAACCTTCATACTCTGCAGTATTGTTCGTTGCTTGCTCCTTGGGAAAGTGCATCTGGACTACGTACTTGAGGTGCTCTCCGGTGGGTGCGACAAGCAGTACGCCCGCACCGGCGCCTTGCAGCGAGAAAGCACCATCAAAGTACATCAGGCACTCTTTGCTTACTTCTTTGACGGGGATGCTCGTTTCTGGAATTTCTTCATCTTGTGTTGGCGTCCATTCTGCTATGAACTCTGCCAATGCTCTGCTTTGGATAGTTGAAGTGCTTTCAAACTTAAGGCCAAAGCAAGACAGTTCCTTTTTCTGCATCTTCTCATGCTCCTGCGCAGATCTATCTTTGTCGGGACCAGAGCTTGCCGGCGAAGTCCCCTGCTTGTCGCTGGATGCATCTGCCGTGGTTGCTGGCTCATCATCTGCCTCCCTCTCCGCTACTAACGCAACACTAACCACTTGATTGGTTGCCGCTATATATAGCAGCAACTTCTCTTGTGGCTTAGGTGCGACAAGTGTTCGAGTGGAGGACATGCATCTCTTCAAGTCCTGCAGCGCAGCCTCCGCCTCCGGAGTCCATTTCATTGGACCTGCCTTTTTCAAAATTTTGAAAAATGGCAGGGCGCGCTCAGCAGACCTAGAGATAAACCTGCTGAGAGCAGCTACGCAACCAGCAAGTCTTCGTACATCCTTGATGCACTTTGGTGCTTCAATCTGCTCAATGGCCTTGATCTTGTCGGGATTGGCTTCAATTCCCCGCTGAGACATGAAGAACCCGAGAAGCTTGCCGGAAGGGACTTCAAACACACACTTCTCGGGGTTAAGCTTGAGGTTGATCTTGCGCGGACTTGAAAAGGTTTCGTCTAAATCTTGAATCAGAGTCGCCTTGTCCTTGCTCTTGACCACTATGTCATCCATGTAGGCTTCCACATTTCTGTGCATTTGCGGTTCAAAAGCATCATGGACTACCCTTGCAAATGTTGAACCAGCATTCTTTAAACCGAAAGGCATCCGTACGAAACAGTATGTGCCACATGGGGTGATGAATGCGGTCTTCTCCTCATCCTCTTCTGCCATGAAGATCTGATGGTATCCTGGGTATGCATCAAGAAATGAAAGCAAGTCACATCCGGCTGTGGAGTCAACAATCTGGTCGATGCGCGGCAAGGGAAATGGGTCTTTGGGACAAGCTTTATTAACATCGGTAAAGTCGATACAAAGCCTCCATTTCCCGTTTGCCTTACGCACGACTACAGGATTGGCCAACCACGTAGGATGGAGCACTCCTCTGACAAGGCCTGCTGCTTCCAATTTCTTGATCTCCTCTGCAATGAATTCTTGGCGCTCCACTGCCTGTTTCCTGACTTTCTGCTTGACGGGCCGCGCATGAGGACAGACGGCAAGATGGTGCTCGATTACTTTCCTGGGAACACTGGGGATGTCAGACGGTTGCCATGAAAACACGTCGACGTTTGTCCGCAGGAAAGCAACGAGCGCGCTTTCCTATTTAGGGTCGAGAGTGGCGCTGATGGTGAAGGTACCACCAGTGCCGTCCTCCTTGGCGAACACCTTCTTGGTCTCTGGTGGAGCTGCCATTGTCTTCTTACACTTGCCGGTGGAGCTCGATGGTGCGTCCTCGACGGTAGCGCAGCACTCCGAAGAGGTGCGCTTTCCGGAGTGGGCATCAGAACTCTTGCCGGACTTGGTCTTCTTCTTCGCCCCGGGAGCTTCAACGGCAAGTGATTTGCGATCTGTTGCTGCTGCTGCTTCCCGGTAGATCTTGTCGGCGCAGATAAGAGCATCCTTCTTGTCGCCAGGGACAGAGATGACACTTATCGGGCCTGGCATCTTCAGTATGTTGTATGCATAGTGAGAGGCTGCCATGAATTTGGCGAGCGCTGGACGGCTGAGTATCCCATTGTAAGGTAATGGAAAATCAGCAACGTCAAAAGTGACCCTCTCAGTCCTGAAGTTCAACTCGCTGCCAAATGTTACCGGCAACGTGATCTTTCCCTTCGGCCTGCTCCTTCCCGGATTGATTCCTTGGAATGTGCCGGTCTCTTCGAGCTCGCTATCAGGGATCTGGAGTTTCTGGAGTACCGCGGAGGAGATCAGGTTCAAGCCGGCCCCGCCGTCAACTAGCATCTTAGTGACTTTGAGGTTGCGGATAGTTGGTGAAACCAACATCGACAAGCACCCTACCGCAGTTATGCGATCAGGGTGGTCCTCAATATCAAAGATGATAGGCGTGCTGGACCATTTCAGAGGCTTGCATGACTCGACGGGTGGTTCTGCTGCATTGACTTCCCGCACCCACTGCTTGAGCTGGCGGTGTGAAGTATGCAAAGAAGCACCACCGTCAACGCACAGGACCTCTGTGGCTTTCTGGAACTCCTGCTCATCGGTCTCGTCATCATCCATATCTTCATCGTCGTCGTCATCTTCATCCTTGTCGCGGCCGCGGGGAGGTCTGTCTCCTTGCCGCTGCTTGGCCTTGCCGTGGCGTCCTCCTCGGCCGGGACGTTTCTTGCCGGATCCTCCAGCACCTTCCTGGGCTTTCTCCTTGTCGCGTCGCTCGTATTCAGCTTTTTGCTGCTCGACCTTCTTGCAGCTCTGGAGGTCGTGGCCCTTGGTGCGGTGGATCTTGCAGTACTGCTTGTTGGTGCCGTCCTGCTTGTCGGCGACCGCCACAGCCTGGTGGTTGGTACCTGCGGCAATCTCCTTGTCGGAGCTACAAGCTTTGGCTTTCTTGCCGGACTGCTCAACGACTAGCACATCTTTGCCTTTCTTCTTTCTGTTGTTCTGCCGCCGGCTTCTCTTTGCCGGGGCAGTCTCCTCACTATCAGATCCTCCTGCTCCTATATTCTCTCCGGGAAGTTTCCTCCCTTCCTCAGCACGTGCACACTTGTCGGCCAGGGCATATAACTCACTGACGTCTCCGATCTTGCACATCGCCATCTCCTCCCGCATCCTGCGGTTCCGTACGTTCTGATGGAACGCGCTGATTACCGCGGCAGGGTGGACATCTGGGATGTTGTGCTGGACACGGCTGAATCTCTGAATGTACTTACGCAGGGGTTCTCCTTCCTTCTGGGCGAGCAGATGAAGATCGCTCTCTTGGCCATGGGGCTTGTGGCCGCCTGTAAAGGCGCCAACAAACTGATGGCATAGATCTGCCCAGGAGGATATGGAGTTATCCGGCAAGTGCATGAGCCAGGATCTGACATTGGGTTTGAGCACCAGCGGGAAGTAGTTGGCAAGGACCTTGTCGTCCCGTCCCCCGGCAGCTTGCACCGCGATGGTGTAGATGCTGAGGAACTCCGACGGATGCGACTTGCCGTCGTACTTCTCTGGCACGTCTGGCTTGAAATTCTTCGTGCTGGGCCACTGGACTTGCCGCAGCTCACGAGTGAACGCAGGGCAACCTACCGCATACGGCAAGTCGCCTGGTTCCCCTGGCGCGTGCATGTCGACAGAGGGCCCAGCGCGCTGGTCTGATTGACGTCGCGCTTCTCTTCGGCGCTCGATGCGAGTACGAGCGTCTTCTTGCTGTCGTTCATGAAGAACTTGGCGCTGATCGCGACAAGCTCGTGGATCCGATGATGCAGTGGAGTCGCTGTCGAGGTGGATCCGGCGAGTCGGTGATCTTGGCCTTCGGGGTGGAGAGTGCAGAGTGGTCGCACCCCCACCGGTTTCGTTGCCATCGGCTCGTGCCTGGCGGTCCTGCCGCGGCAGCAATGCACTCGGCTGCCGCGGAGTGTCGCCGTTGGCGAAGCCGATGAGACTCTGAATGGTGGCCCTCCATCCGTCGATCTTGTCTTCGTTGGAGGGTGATCCAGGAGCAGTTGAGTGGTGGGTGGCAGTGGCGGACGGTGCGAGGAGCGGGATATGCTCGGACTTCTAACTATGTTAGAAGGAGCAGTATCCCGTCCAGGCGACCGTGCCTCGCTCATGCCAGCATGTTGGCGTGCATGCTGGTCTTGAGCACCCCGAGATCCACCAGCTCGATCTTGGCCCAACAAACGTATGGTACTGCGAGTACCATGACGCTGTCGGTCCTGCGCCTCCTGAGATGGGCGCGGAACATGTACGGACGCCGAGGTCTGCGCAGCCTTGTCCTTGGACCTGGCAACGTCGTGAGCTCCCTCGTCGATGTCCGCTCTTCCGCCGGCGTCTTCCCCACCACTCATTTGCTCCGGGGGTGGTGGGATTGACGTGGACGGAACAGCTGCCGCCGAAGTCTTCTTGTTCGGTGGCATGTCGATGAAGAGGATGAAGATCTAGCTCGTGTGCACGCCAGATCAGGTTCACACAACCTCGACGCCCCCTACCTGGCGCACCAAAGATATCGGGGAAGCTGATCCACGAACACCTATGGGGCCGGCGGACCGAGCCCCTTTTCGGTTCGGCGGCGGGGGGGGGGGGGCGGAGATCGCACGAAGAGCAGATCGAGGCGAAGCACACGAGAAGTTTACCCAGCTTCGGAGCTCTCCGGAGATATAATACTCCTACTGCTGCTTGTCTGATTGTATTGAGTTCTTGCTCGGGTGTGCTGAGTGCTACAGTACACACGAAACCGAGCGTGGGTGTTTTCTGGTTTCCAGCTGACCCCCTCCTCTACGTTGCGCATGGGCCTCCTTTTATATGCTCAAGGGGTCACCGACAGGTGGCAACGTATACAAGGGTAAAAATGGAAAAAGAGGGGTGGTTGGTACAGCTACCTGTACAGTGTATCCTACCTAACCCTGACGGCAGGGCACAAAGGCATTAAATGCCCGTCTGCATCGCCCAAACAGTGCAAAAAGGGACCATCAGGGACGCCACCGCTCGCCACGATGGCGATCTTGTCAGCGTCGCATGCCACCGCGCACCGCTGGCTGCACAGCCTCTCGCCACGCGCGCCTGGAAAGGCCCCCAGGGCAACACGTTGGTGGATGTGCAAGAGCATAGGTACAGAGTGGCCGCTTGCCGTGGCAAGCGCCTTGCCGTGCCCGAAAGCTTGTCGCTCACCGGGCCTTGCCGGGACGCGCGGCGCGTCGCGGCAAGTTCCTTGTGATGCCTTGATTGGCCTTCCCGGCAAGCTCCTCTTGCCGGGGCCTTGTCTCCTTGGCTTAAATACTTTGTTCTTGAATGGCTCCAAAGGAACCACGGAGGACCTTGGCGGTCACCCGGCAAGCCTTGCCGCGGGGCGCTGCAACTGCCCGTGCACAAGTTCGGGATACTAGGGTACCCCTATTCTAGTACACCGACAAAGAGCAGGGCAAAGCAGAGGCCTCCTAGAAAATGGTACAATGAGAAAATGGAGGCACCACATGAGCAATTATGTCTACACATGTGTTTCTTGGATCAACATCAATTTAGAGAGGCTTTGTTGACCTTACACATCACTCAAGAAAGTAACTTCAGATATCATAGGAACTCAGATCAAAGAATAATTGTAGAATGCAACCAAAGACATTGCAACTTCTTTATGGTGGCAGCAGTTATAAAAGGTGAAACTACTTTTGTGATTAAGAAGATGACAATTAAGCATACTTGCCCTATTAGTACAGAGACAACAAGGGTAAGTGCCAAGTGGCTTGCACAGAAGTATGAGTCACTGTTCAGATCTGATCTAACAACTGGCATTCAGACTTTGATTGATGCTTGCATGGAGAAGTATGGTGTGGATGTGCCCAAGTCAATGGCATATAGAGCAAAGAACATAGCTATTGATGCTGTGCTAGGAGACCACAAGAAGCAATACCCTAGGTTGAAAGACTATGCTCAAATAGTGATGGATACAAACCCTGGGAGTAGAGTAGTAGTCACTACTGTAACTCCAACACCCACTGAAAAAATCCCCCATCCAGGTCCAAGATTCCATGCTATGTTCTATTGCATCAATGGAGCAAGGGAGGGTGTCGGTGTCAAAACCGGCGGATCTCGGGTAGGGGGTCCCGAACTATGCGTCTAGGCAGATGATAACAGGAGACGAGGGACACGATGTTTTACCCAGGTTCGGGCCCTCTTGATGGAGGTAAAACCCTACGTCCTGCTTGATTAATATTGATGATGTGTGTTACAAGAGTAGATCTACCACGAGATCAAGGAGGCTAAACCCTAGAAGCTAGCCTATGGTATGATTGTTGTTCGTCCTATGGACTAGGGCCATCCGGTTTATATAGACACCGGAGAGGGCTAGGGTTACACAGAGTCGGTTACAAAGGTAGGAGATCTATATATCCGTATCGCCAAGCTTGCCTTCCACGCCAAGGAAAGTCCCATCCGGACACGGGACGAAGTCTTCAATCTTGTATCTTCATAGTCTTGGAGTCCGGCCGATGATGATAGTTCGGCTATCCGGACACCCCCTAGTCCGGGACTCCCTCAGTAGCCCCCGAACCAGGCTTCAATAACGACGAATCCGACGCGTATGTTGTCTTCGGCGTTCGCAAGGCGGGTTCTTCTCCATGCTCCATGTGTTTGCCGGATAGTGTCCGGTTGCTTCATAAATGCTGCGCTCCTTGGCTTCCGCCTCCAATAATGGACTTCTTCCACGCATCGTACGAATGCGAAAAGCCAGGGTATTTTTATGTTTAACCCCCTAGCTGTGCAAATAAGCTGCCTATAAGAGAGGCGAGGATCCAGATCCAAATCACACCATCCTCCTTCCGCAAGTACTCCTCGAGTCGCATCTGACACAAAACCCATTCCATCATGGACAGTCGACGCGGCTCCTCTTCTCGCGCTCCCAGCCCTAAGCCAGGAGATTGGAGGAGATGCTCAGTCCCGCACAGCGAGTTAGTGATGCTCCAAGCAGAGGGATATCTTCCCCCGGCCTTCATGGTTCTGGTTCGAGCCGGACTGGCCACCTACAAGGGTGGGAAGCAGGCGGAGAGCGCCCCCAATCCCTCCAAAGGAGAGCGGGTGTGCTTCGTCCCCTACTTAATAAGGGGACTCGGATTTCCTATACATCCGTTTCTCCGGGGGCTCCTGGAGTTCTACGGACTCCAGCTTCATCATCTTACACCTGCCTCCATTTTGCACATCGCGGGCTTCGTAGCTCTGTGTGAGCTGTTCTTGGGCATTGAGCCCCATTTTGCGCTGTGGAAGAGGTTGTTTTGCCTCGTACCCCGCTCTCACGAGGGGTCGATATATCAAGTGGGCGGAGCCGAAATATGGCGCATCGCCGGGACCGGATACTTGTCCAGGACCCCGAAGAAGGCGTCCGAAGACTGGCCTTCGGAGTGGTTTTATATGGAGGACGCTCCGCTGAAGGATCCAGTCCGAATCAGCCTTCCGCAGTTCAGCAACGCTCCACTGAAGAAACGCCTGAGTTGGCGCCCACGGAGCCCTCAACGAGAAGATGATAGGAGCGTCCATTACTTGATGGGCCGGATACGGCTGCTAGCCCATTCCAGATTAACCATGATCGGAGTCATGGCCACATGCATTATGCGCGGGGTGCAGCCGCTCCTATATAGGGGCTACCCCATGTGGGACTTCAATGGATACGATGACGCCACCCGTCACGGCCGCAAGGGACCTGGCTCGGCCGACGACCTGGTGAAGATCCTGTCCGTCTTGTACAAGGGGGAGAAGGAGGACTTCCTCCGCACGAATCCTCTGAACGGATTTTCCATGAACAACCCTCGGAGCTGGGTAAGCAGTCGCATGCATATCTAATCCGTGCCTTTAAAGGCAATTGTCTTATTGTATGATTTTGACACAGGAACTGCGTCGGGATGTGGAGGGCATAAAAAGCCTAGCTCCACAACCCGAGGATCCAGAAAGGTCCCTTGATCCGGCCTCCGAAGAGGACCCGGACTTAGCGGTGGAACTGATCGACGGGGTGTTCCACCAGCTCAGCATAGACAATGCTTTAGTCGCCATTACGGCTGACTACCCCGGTTTATTTCCGGCCTCCCAGGTGACTACAACCGAGGTCTTGACACCATCATTTGATCTGTGCTCAATTCTGACCATCCCATACTGATGGTGCATCGCAGGAGGTGCCTTTAAGGCGGGAAGCCGAACCCGCGGTGGCCGACCAACAAGGGTCAGTTCGGTCCGGCAGGCGGAAGAGGAGTGCGACGCAAACTGAAACGTCTCCGCAACGGTACGGAGCACCGCTATTTTTAAGGGAAGGATTCCCAGGAGGTATATTAATGCTCATAACCTTTCCAGAAAGAGCACTCGCCGGACAGTGTCCGGAGAGGTTGCCAATCAAGACTCCGCCAGCCATGCTCCAACGCATGGCCCAGGAGGGGAGGCGAATACAAGGCACGAGCCGGACACTCCTCCGACGGAGGATGCCGACAGGCTGTCCGCCACCCGGTCTGAGGTGGAGAGTGCCATGAATCACAGGCGTCGCCGGACAGTTCTTCGTGACGCGTGTTTCTCCCCGGAGGCGTTAAATGCCTTTGATGCGGGAAACGCGCACCTCCGTGCCGCTCAAGATGGGTCAACCAGAGCCACAGAGCAGTATGTGAAAGACATACGTGTAAGTAATTTTAATAGTTATATATGCCAGTAGCCCCTGAGACTTAAAATAGTTAAAATAACTGATTTAAGGATCAATTTCTATGCAGGATCTTATGGTGAAGAATACCCATCTGTCCCAGGAGCTCCAAGAGTGCAAGGCCCAACTTGAGGCCGCACTGGCCGCTACAGGGGGAGCCACAGAGACCCCCGCTGGTAAGACGTACTTTGAAAAGATAATTAATTAACAAAGTGCGGCGTGAATCTGACAATAATATTGCAGAGGGCGCCGGACTAGATCCGGACAAGCAACAGCTACTGCGTCAGCTAAAGGCCGGCGAGAGGGTGCTTATGAAGGTGCAGCAGGAGAGAAACAAGCTCCAAGATGCCCACACCCAGCTAGGAGAAGAGCTGAAAGGTGTTCGGGCCCAGCTGTCTGGTTCCTTGAAGGAGAATCAGCGGCTTCGTCGCGGCATTTATAGTAAGTGCTTGAGCAAATTCCTTTGAAAAGAAGAATTCAGCGAGGAAGTCAATTGACAGAAATATGTCTTTAGGTGTGCTCATAGGTCGCCCTGCGGAGGAAATGCCTGGGTCAACAGGTGACCAACTTCCCGAGCTGGTGCAATTGTTCGAACGTGTTCGGCAGGCGATGAGTGGCGTTGTTCAGGCTTTATGGCCATCCATCTCCCTACCCGAGGGCCTTGGTGAGCTTGCTGAGAAGCTTCAGGGAGCACGGCGACGCCTCCGTTTGTGGAAGATATCGGCCTGCCGTCAGGGTGCCAGGGAGGCCTGGGCCATGGTGAAGACGCGCTACCCGAAGGCTGACCCAAACCACATGACCGAGGTCGGACCTGCGGGGCCTGATGGGAAGGAGATCCCTGTGAGCTTGATGTATGACCAAGTAGAACTGGCCGTGAAATATTCCCAACAGGACTGTAAATTAGACAGCCTGTTAGATGGGATTGAGGAGGAGTACAATCAGTCGGTTTGACGATGTAATTTGAAATGATATGTAAGATGCCTTCTAGCCGAATTGTAGATCGTTTGTCTTTGCGGACCGTTTTGCTTCAACCTCGGGACCCAACAGTCCGGAGTGTGTCCGAATACCCCTACGGTTATAAAAGAACCGGGGCATGCATGGAGACAAGGCGTCGGGGTCATAATTGCTTTATCAGACAAGTGCCCAACTAGTTATGTTATATTACATGGTTAGTAAGAAACATCTTCCAGGGAGAATAGTTCCGTTAAGGGTTCCTTTCCCTGGGAGGCATGCCCTAAGGTGCAATGCCGGACTACGAAAATAGCAGAAAAAGTATCTGGGGGCAGATAAATAAGTAAGTAATAAATCATCTTTCAAGTCACCGACCGAATATTCTTTTAAGAACGCTAGCTTTCGGCTTCACCCAGTCTGAGGTACACATCCGGCTAACCTGGCAGTAACAATCGCAGAGGTGCTCCCTTTACCTCCTAGCGGAACAATCGGGAACGTAGGGGTAAGCACAGGAGCCAGGCAACCCAGCTTGGCCAAAACTTAAGTCGTATCGATGCATATAATGGTGAATAAAAGGTACATGCGGAAGTATGACACATGTATTGGGCGTGAAGCCCATATTAATAAGCTTCTGGTAAAGAAGCCCCCAGGTATAATGAGTGCTAGGAGCACATCAAGTGTGTGCGAAGAAAGCGCAAATCAGCCTATAAAAGGTATTGAGAAAAAAAAAGTGGGAAGAAGGAGGGGGACAAGAGACAATAAAAAATATAAAAAGGTGGACGGGGGAGTGAGACGAACTCTGAGTCCGGTGTTTAGGCGTAGAATCTTCGGAGACGGGCTGCGTTCCATGGGTTCGGCTCGAGTCGGTTGTCAGATGCTTTACGTAGATGGTATGCTCCGCCGGTCAGGACTTGGTCGATGATGAAGGGACCTTCCCACTTGGGCTTAAGTTTGTCCTTTTTCTTGTCCGACAGGCCTAGAACGAGTTCGCCGACATTGTAAGTTTTGCCCCGTACTTCTCTGCTTTGATATCTTCGAGCCTGCTGCAGATAACATGCGGAACGAGCCTTTGCCACGTCCCGCTCCTCCTCTAAGGTGTCCAAACTGTCCTGCCGATCCAACTTGGCTTCTCTTTCTTCGTACATGCGCACACGAGGTGAGTCATGAATTATATCGCAGGGCAGAACTGCCTCTGCGCCATATACCATGAAAAATGGTGTGAATCCAGTAGTTCGGTTTGTCGTGGTCCGCAGCCCCTAGAGTACGGAGTCGAGCTCCTCTACCCAGTGCGTGTTAGATTCCTTGAGGGACCGCACTAGTCTGGGTTTGATGCCGCTCATGATTAGACCATTTGCTCGCTCGACTTGACCGTTAGTTTGGGGGTGATAGACGGAAGCGTAATCGAGCTTGATGCCCATGTTTTTGCACCAGAGTTTAACCTCGTCGGCCGTGAAGTTCGTGTCGTTATCAGTGATGATGATGTGGGGGACGCCAAAATGGTGTACCACCCCGGATATGAAGTCTATCACCGGTCCGGATTCTGCCGTTTTAACCGGCTTGGCCTCAATCCATTTGGTGAATCTGTCCACCATGACCAATAAGTATTTGTGCTTGTGGGTTCCCCCTTTAAGGGATCCAACCATGTCAAGCCCCCAGACCGCGAACGGCCAGGTAATGGGTATAGTTTTGAGGGAGGTGGGTGGCATATGGCTCTGATTAGCAAAGAGCTGGCAACCGACGCATCGTTGGACTAAGTCCTGAGCATCTGCCCGGGCTGTTGGCCAATAAAATCCTGTATGGAAGGCCTTGCCTACAAGGGCCCGGGCTGCAGCGGGGTGCCCGCCGAGTCCGGCGTGAATTTCAGCCAGGAGATTCCGCCCCTCCTCTTCGGAGATACACCTTTGAAGGACTCCAGTTGTGCTTTTCTTATAAAGTTCTCCCTCATGGACCTTGTAGGCTTTAGGTCACCGAACTATGCAGAGGGCCTCATTTTGGTCTTCGGGAAGTTCCTGCCGAATTAAGTAGGCTAGGAATGGTTCTGTCCACGGGGCAATTATTGCCATTATTTCGTGAGGTGAAGGTGTTATTTCAATGGCTGAGCCGCCAATTGTGTCAGAATGCTCTGAGTTAGGTGATGCAGCTGGCTCCGGATTGTTATTTCCGGACTCCTCTTCCCATAACACGGATGGCTTAAAGAGGCGTTCAAGGAAGATGTTTGGAGGGACGGCGTCTCGTTTCGCGCCGATGCGCGCTAACACGTCTACTATCTGGTTATTATCCCGGGCTACATGGTGGAATTCGAGTCCTTCGAACCGAGCTGACATTTTTGTTGGAAATATGCCTTAGAGGCAATAATAAAAGGGTTATTATTATATTTCCTTGTTCATGATAATTGTCTTTTATTCATGCTATAACTGTATTATCCGGAAATCGTAATACACGTGTGAATACATAGACCATAACATGTCCCTAGTGAGCCTCTAGTTGACTAGCTCGTTGGTCGACAGATAGTCATGGTTTCTGACTATGGACATTAGATGTCATTGACAACGGGATCACATCATTAGGAGAATGATGTGATGGACAAGACCCAATCCTAAGCATAGCACAAGATCGTATAGTTCGTTTTGCTAGAGCTTTTCCAATGTCAAGTATCTCTTCCTTATACCATGAGATCGTGTAACTCCCGGATACCGTAAGAGTGCTTTGGGTGTACCAAACGTCACAACGTAACTGGGTGACTATAAAGGTGCACTACAGGTATCTCCGAAAGTGTCTGTTGGGTTGACACGGATCGAGACTGGGATTTGTCACTCCGTATGACGGAGAGGTATCTCTGGGCCCACTCGGTAATGCATCATCACAATGAGCTCAAAGTGACCAAGTGTTTGGTCACGGGATCATGCATTACGGTACGAGTAAAGTGACTTGCCGGTAACGAGACTGAACGAGGTATTGGGATACCGACGATCGAGTCTCGGGCATGTAACGTACCGAATGACAAAGGGAATTGTATACGGGGTTGTTCTAATCCTCGACATCGTGGTTCATCCGATGAGATCATCGAGGAGCATGTGGGAGCCAACATGGGTATCCAGATCCCGCTGTTGGTTATTGCCCGAGAGCCGTCTCGGTCATGACTACGTGTCTCCCGAACCCGTAGGGTCTACACACTTAAGGTTCGGTGACGCTAGGGTTGTATGAATATGAGTATGCAGTATACCGAATGTTGTTCGGAGTCCTGGATGAGATCCCGGATGTCACGAGGAGTTTCGGAATGGTCCGGAGGTAAAGAATTATATATATAGAAAGTGGTATTTCGGCCATCGGGAAAGTTTTGGGGTCACCCGGTATTGTACCAGGACCATCGGATGGGTCCCGGGGGTCCACCGGGTGGGGCCACCCATCCCGGAGGGCCCCGTGGGCTGAAGTGGGAAGGGAGCCAGCCCATAGTGGGCTGGTGCGCCCCCCTAGGCCCACCCCCTGCGCCTAGGGTTGAAACCCTAGGGTGGGGGGGGGCGCACAACATGCCTTGGGGGGCACTCCTCCCCCCTTGGCCGCCGTCCCCTTGGGAGATTGAATCTCCCAGGGCCGGCGCCCCCTGGGGGCCTATATAAAGGGAGGGGGAGAGGGGCAGCCGCACCCTGAAGTTCTGGCGCCCCCTCCCCCTGCTACACCTCTTCCTCCTCCGTCACGTGCTTGGCGAAGCCCTGCCGGAGTGCTGCTGTTCCACCACCACCACGCCGTTGTGCTGCTGCTGGAGCCATCATCATCAACCTCTCCTTTCCCCTTGCTGGATCAAGTAGGAGGATACGCCATCCGCTCCGTACGTGTGTTGAACGCGGAGGTGCCGTCCGTTCGGCGCTAGGATCTCCGGTGATAGGATCACGACGAGAACGACTACTTCAACCCCGTTCTTTTGAACGCTTCCGCTCGCGATCTACAAAGTGGTATGTACATGCATCTCCCATGACTCGTTGCTTAGATGACCTCATAGATGGATCTTGGTGAAATCGTAGGAAAATTTTTAATTTTCTGCAACGTTCCCCAACAGTGGTATCAGAGCCAGGTTTATGCGTAGTTCTCTATTGCATGAGTAGAACACAATTTTGTTGTGGGCGTAGATCTTGTCAACTTGCTTGCCGCTACTAGTCTTATCTTGCTTCAGCGGTATTGTGGGATGAAGCGGCCCGGACCAACCTTACACGTACGCTTACGTGAGACCGGTTCCACCGACTAATATGCACTAGTTGCATAAGGTGGCTGGCGGGTGTCTGTCTCTCCCACTTTAGTTGGAGCGGATTCGATGAAAAGGTTCCTTATGAAGGGTAAATACAAGTTGACAAGATCACGTTGTGGTTATTCGTAGGTAAGAAAACGTTCTTGCTAGAACCCAATTGCAGCCACGTAAAAGATGCAACAACAATTAGAGGACGTCTAACTTGTTTTTGCAGCAATTGTCTTGTGATGTGATATGGCCAGAAGTTGTGATGAATGATGAATGATATATTGTGATGTATGAGATCATGTTCTTGTAATAGGAATCACGACTTGCGTGTCGATGAGTATGACAACCGGCAGGAGCCATAGGAGTTGTCTTTATTTTTGTATGACCTACGTGTCATTAAAGAACGCCATGCAAATTACCTTACTTTGTTGCTAAACGCGTTAGCCATAGAAGTAGAAGTAGTCGTTGGCGTGACAACTTCATGAAGACACGATGATGGAGATCATGATGATGGAGATCATGGTGTCATGCCGGTGACGAAGATGATCATGGAGCCCCGAAGATGGAGATTGAAGGAGCTGTATGATATTGGCCATATCATGTCACTATTATATAATTGCATGTGATGTTTATTATGTTTATGCATCTTGTTTACTTAGAACGACGGTAGTAAATAAGATGATCCCTTACAAAAATTTCAAGAAGTATTCTCCCCTAACTGTGCACCGTTGCTAAAGTTCGTCGTTTCGAAGCACCACGTGATGATCGGGTGTGATAGATCCATACGTTCACATACAGCGGGTGTAAGACAGTTTTACACATGCAAAACACTTAGGGTTAACTTGACGAGCCTAGCATGTACAGACATGGCCTCGGAACACGGAGACCGAAAGGTCGAACACGAGTCGTATGGAAGATACGATCAACATGAGAATGTTCACCGACGATGACTAGTCCGTCTCACGTGATGATCGGACACGGCCTAGTCGACTCGGATCGTGTAACACTTAGATGACTAGAGGGATGTCTAATCTGAGTGGGAGTTCATTACATTAATTTGATTAGCTGAACTTAATTATCATGAACTTAGTCTAAAACCTTTGCAAAATATGTCTTGTAGATCAAATGGCCAACGCTCATGTCAACATGAACTTCAACGCGTTCCTAGAGAAAACCAAGGTGAAAGATGATGGCAGCAACTATACGGACTGGGTCCGGAACCTGAGGATCATCCTCATAGCTGCCAGGAAACAATATGTCCTAGAAGGACCGCCAGGTGATGCTCCCATCCCAGAGAACCAAGACATTATGAATGCTTGGCAGTCTCGTGCTGATGATTACTCCCTCATTCAGTGCGGCATGCTTTACAGCTTAGAACCGAGGCTCCAAAAGCGTTTTGAGCAACACGGAGCATATGAGATGTTCGAGGAGCTGAAACTAGTTTTCCAAGCTCATGCCCGGGTCGAGAGATATGAAGTCTCCGACAAGTTCTATAGTTGTAAGATGGAGGAAAATAGTTCTGTCAGTGAGCATATACTCAAAATGTCTGGGTTGCACAACCGCCTGTCCCAGCTGGACATTAACCTCCCGGATGAGGCGGTCATTGACAGAATCCTTCAGTCGCTCCCACCAAGCTGCAAGAGCTTTGTGCTGAACTACAATATGCAGGGGATGGTGAAGACCATTCCTGAAGTATTTTCAATGCTGAAGTCAGCAGAGGTAGAAATCAAGAAAGAACATCAAGTGTTGATGGTCAATAAGACCACTAAGTTCAAGAAGGGCAAGGGTAAGAAGAACTTCAAGAAGGACGTCAAAGATGTTGCCGCACCCGGTAAGCCAGTTGCCGGGAAGAAGTCAAAGAATGGACCCAAGCCTGAGACTCAGTGCTTTTATTGCAAGGGGAAGGGTCACTGGAAGCGGAACTGCCCCAAATACTTAGCGGATAAGAAGGCCGGCAACACCAAAGGTATATTTGATATACATGTAATTGATGTGTACCTTACCAGTACTCGTAGTAACTCATGGGTATTTGATACCGGTGCCATTGCTCATATTTGTAACTCACAGCAGGAGCTGCGGAATAAGCGGAGACTGGCGAAGGACGAGGTGACGATGCGCATTGGGAATGGTTCCAGGGTCGATGTGATCGCCGTCGGCACACTACCTCTACATTTACCTACGGGATTAGTTTTGAACCTTAATAATTGTTATTTGGTGCCAAGTTTGAGCATGAACATTGTATCTGGATCTCGTTTAATACGAGATGGCTACTCATTTAAATCCGAGAATAATGGTTATTCTATTTATATGAGAGATATGTTTTATGGTCATGCCCCGATGGTCAATGGTTTATTCTTAATGAATCTCGAGCGTAATGTTACACATATTCATAGCGTGAATACCAAAAGATGTAAAGTTGATAACGATAGTCCCACATACTTGTGGCACTGCCGCCTTGGTCACATTGGTGTCAAGCGCATGAAGAAGCTCCATGCTAATGGACTTTTGGAGTCTCTCGATTATGAATCATTTGACACATGCGAACCATGCCTCATGGGCAAAATGACCAAGACTCCGTTCTCCGGAACAATGAAGCGAGCAACCAACTTGTTGGAAATCATACATATCGATGTGTGCGGTCCAATGAGCATTGAGGCTCGCGGAGGATATTGTTATGTTCTCACTCTCACTGATGACTTGAGTAGATATGGGTATGTCTACTTGATAAAACACAAGTCTGAGACCTTTGAAAAGTTCAAGGAATTTCAGAATGAGGTAGAGAATCAACGTGACAGAAAGATAAAATTCTTATGATCGGATCGTGGAGGAGAATATTTAAGTCACGAATTTGGTACACACTTAAGAAAATGTGGAATCGTTTCACAACTCACGCCGCCTGGAACACCTCAGCGTAACGGTGTGTCCGAACGTCGTAATCGCACTCTATTGGATATGGTGCGGTCTATGATGTCTCTTACCGATTTACCGCTATCATTTTGGGGATACGCTCTAGAGACAGCTACATTCACTTTAAATAGGGCACCATCTAAATCCGTTGAGACGACACCGTATGAATTATGGTTTGGGAAGAAACCTAAGCTGTCGTTTCTAAAAGTTTGGGGATGCGATGCTTATGTCAAGAAACTTCAACCTGAAAAGCTCGAACCCAAGTCAGAAAAATGCGTCTTCATACGATACCCTAAGGACACCATTGGGTATACCTTCTACTTAAGATCCGAGGGCAAGATCTTTGTTGCCAAGAACGGATCCTTTCTGGAAAAAGAGTTTCTCTCGAAAGAAGTAAGTGGGAGAAAAGTAGAACTTGATGAAGTACTACCTCTTGAACGGGATAGTAGTGCAGCTCAGGAAAATGTTCCTGTGATGCCTACACCAACTGAAGAGGAAAATAATGATGATGATCAAGGTACTTCTGATCAAGTTACTACTGAACTTCGTAGGTCCACAAGGACACGTTCCGCACCGGAGTGGTACGGCAACCCTGTCCTGGAAATCATGTTGTTAGACAACGGTGAACCTTCGAACTATGAAGAAGCGATAGAGGGCCCAGATTCTAACAAATGGCTTGAAGCCATGAAATCCGAGATAGAATCCATCTATGAAAACAAAGTATGGACTTTGACTGACTTGCCCGATGATCGGTGAGCGATAGAAAACAAATGGATCTTTAAGAAGAAGACGGACGCGGATGGTAATGTCACCATCTATAAAGCTCGACTTGTCGCTAAGGGTTATCGGCAAGTTCAAGGGATTGACTACGATGAGACTTTCTCTCCCGTAGCGAAGCTTAAGTCCGTCCGAATCATGTTAGCAATTGCCGCATACTATGATTATGAGATATGGCAGATGGACGTCAAAACGGCATTCCTTAACGGGCATCTTAAGGAAGAACTGTATATGATGCAGCCAGAAGGTTTTGTCGATCCTAAGAACGCTAACAAAGTATGCAAGCTCCAGCGATCCATTTATGGGCTGGTGCAAGCATCTCGGAGTTGGAACATTCGCTTTGATGAGATGATCAAAGCGTTTGGGTTTATGCAGACTTATGGAGAAGCCTGCGTTTACAAGAAAGTGAGTGGGAGCTCTATAGCATTTCTCATATTATATGTATATGACATACTTTTGATGGGAAATAATATAGAATTCTTGGACAGTATTAAGGCCTACTTGAATAAGTGTTTTTCAATGAAGGATCTTGGAGAAGTTGCTTACATATTAGGCATCAAGATCTATAGGGATAGATCAAGACGCCTCATAGGTCTTTCACAAAGCACATACCTTGATAAAATTTTGAAGAAGTTCAAAATGGATCAGTCCAAGAAAGGGTTCTTGCCTGTACTGCAAGGTGTGAGATTGAGCTCGGCTCAATGCCTGACCACGGCAAAAGATAAAGAAGAGATGAGCGTCATCCCCTATGCCTCAGCCATAGGATCTATTATGTATGCCATGCTGTGTACCAGACCTGATGTAAACCTTGCCGTAAGTTTGGTAGGAAGGTACCAAAGTAATCCCGGCAAGGAACACTAGACATCGGTCAAGAATATCCTAAAGTACCTGAAAAGGATGAAGGACATGTTTCTCGTTTATGGAGGTGACGAAGAGCTCGTCGTCAAGGGTTACGTCGATGCTAGCTTCGACAGATCTGGATGACTCTAAGTCACAAACCGGATATGTGTATATGTTGAATGGTGGAGCAGTAAGCTGGTGCAGCTGCAAGCAGAGCGTCGTGGCGGGATCTACATGTGAAGCGGAGTACATGGCAGCCTCGGAGGCAGCACATGAAGCTATTTAGGTGAAGGAGTTCATCACCGACCTAGGAGTCATACCCAATGCGTCGGGGCCGATCAAACTCTTCTGTGACAACACTGGAGCTATTGCCCTTGCCAAGGAGCCCAGGTTTCACAAGAAGACCAGGCACATCAAGCGTCGTTTCAACTCCATCCGAGAAAATGTTCAAGATGGAGACATAGATATTTGCAAAGTACATACGGATCTGAATGTCGCAGATCCGTTGACTAAACCTCTCTCGCGAGCAAAACATGATCAACACCAGAACTCTATGGGTGTTCGATTCATCACAATGTAACTAGATTATTGACTCTAGTGCAAGTGGGAGACTGTTGGAAATATGCCCTAGAGGCAATAATAAAAGGGTTATTATTATATTTCCTTGTTCATGATAATTGTCTTTTATTCATGCTATAACTGTACTATCCGGAAATCGTAATACACGTGTGAATACATAGACCATAACATGTCCCTAGTGAGCCTCTAGTTGACTAGCTCGTTGGTCGACAGATAGTCATGGTTTCTGACTATGGACATTATATGTCATTGACAACGGGATCACATCATTAGGAGAATGATGTGATGGACGAGACCCAATCCTAAGCATAGCACAAGATCGTATAGTTCGTTTTGCTAGAGCTTTTCCAATGTCAAGTATCTCTTCCTTAGACCATGAGATCGTGTAACTCCCGGATACCGTAAGAGTGCTTTGGGTGTACCAAACGTCACAACGTAACTGGGTGACTATAAAGGTGCACTACATGTATCTCCGAAAGTGTCTGTTGGGTTGACACGGATCGAGACTGGGATTTGTCACTCCGTATGACGGAGAGGTATCTCTGGGCCCACTCGGTAATGCATCATCACAATGAGCTCAAAGTGACCAAGTGTTTGGTCATGGGATCATGCATTACGGTACGAGTAAAGTGACTTGCCGGTAACGAGACTGAACGAGGTATTGGGATACCGACGATCGAGTCTCGGGCATGTAACGTACCGAATGACAAAGGGAATTGTATACGGGGTTGTTCTAATCCTCGACATCGTGGTTCATCTGATGAGATCATCGAGGAGCATGTGGGAGCCAACATGGGTATCCAGATCCCGCTGTTGGTTATTGCCCGAGAGCCGTCTCGGTCATGACTACGTGTCTCCCGAACCCGTAGGGTCTACACACTTAAGGTTCGGTGATGCTAGGGTTGTATGAATATGAGTATGCAGTATACCGAATGTTGTTCGGAGTCCCGGATGAGATCCCGGATGTCACGAGGAGTTTCGGAATGGTCCGGAGGTAAAGAATTATATATATAGGAAGTGATATTTCGGCCATCGGGAAAGTTTCAGGGTCACCCGGTATTGTACCGGGACCACCGGATGGGTCCCGGGGGTCCACCGGGTGGGGCCACCCATCCCGGAGGGCCCCGTGGGCTGAAGTGGGAAGGAAGCCAGCCCATAGTGGGCTGGTGCGCCCCCCTAGGCCCACCCCCTGCGCCTAGGGTTGAAACCGTAGGGTGGGGGGGGGGGCGCACCACATGCCTTGGGGGGCACTCCTCCCCCCTTGGCCGCCGTCCCCTTGGGAGATTGAATCTCCCAGGGCCAGCACCCCCCCTGGGGGCCTATATAAAGGGAGGGGGAGAGGGGCAGCCGCACCCTGAAGTTCTGGCGCCCCCTCCCCCTGCTACACCTCTTCCTCCTCCGTCACGTGCTTGGCAAAGCCCTGCCGGAGTGCTGCTGTTCCACCACCACCACGCCGTTGTGCTACTGCTGGAGCCATCATCATCAACCTCTCCTTTCCCCTTGCTGGATCAAGAAGGAGGAGACGTCATCCGCTCCGTACGTGTGTTGAATGCGGAGGTGCCGTCCGTTCGGCGCTAGGATCTCCGGTGATAGGATCACGACGAGAACGACTACTTCAACCCCGTTCTTTTGAACGCTTCTGCTCGCGATCTACAAAGTGGTATGTAGATGCATCTCCCATGACTCGTTGCTTAGATGAACTCATAGATGGATCTTGGTGAAACCGTAGGAAATTTTTTAATTTTCTACAACGTTCCCCAACAATTTTTAGTATGGCGTTGCGCTAAGCTGCCATTTTTGGATCTTTGGCGTCAAAGTCTCCATTTACTTGGGATATTGTGAGGTTTGAATCCCCTCACACCTCTAGGCGTTGAATGCCCATGGAGATTGCCATCCGGAGGCCATGCAGAAGGGACTCGTATTCGGCTGCGTTGTTGGAGTCCATGTACATTATTTGAAGTACGTATTGGATTGTGTCCCCAGTTGGGGACTTCAGGACGACGCCAGCCCCCAAGCCAGCCAACATTTTGGATCAGTCGAAATGCATGATCCAATTGGAGTATGCGCCGTACTCTTTAGGGAGTTCGGCTTCGGTCCATTCGGCGACGAAGTCAGCCAGAACCTGCGACTTTATAGCTCGCCGTGGTTTATAGGTTATGTCAAATGGTAAGAGCTCAATAGCCCATTTTGCAATCCTGCCCGTTGCGTCGCGATTGTTTATAATATCGTTGAGAGGTACTTCGGAGGCCACCGTTATGGAACACTCTTGAAAGTAGTGTCACAGCTTCCGGGATGCCATGAACACCGCATACGCTATCTTTTGATAATGTGGGTACCGGGACTTGCATGGAGTTAGAACAGTGGATACGTAGTACACTGGTTTTTAAAGAGGGAATCTGTGGCCTTCTGTCTCTCGCTCGACGACGAGTACCGCGCTGACAACTTGATGTGTTGCTGGAATATATAATAACATAGGTTCACCCAGGTTGGGTGCGGCCAGGACCGGATTTGTTGCCAGTATGGCCTTTATTTCTTCGAGTCCGGCTGTGGCAGCATCCGTCCATTCGAAATGTTCGGTGCACCGAAGGAGGCGGTAGAGGGGCAGAGCCTTTTCTCCCAAACGGGAGATGAAGCGACTTAAGGCCGCTACACATCCGGTTAGTTTTTGTATTTGCTTGAGGTCCTTTGGAATATCCAATTGTGACAGAGCTTGGATTTTGGCCGGGTTTGCTTCAATTCCTCTACCGGATACGGTGAAGACCAAGAGCTTTCCGGCTGGTACGCCGAAGACGCATTTTTCCGGATTGAGCTTAATGTCATATGCTCGGAGTTTCGACGTGTTTGGTCTTGACGACCACATCGTCTACGTATGCCTCTACTGTTTTGCCTATCTGGGTAGCCAGACATGTTTGAATCATGCGCTGATATGTTACGCCGGCGTTTTTGAGTCCGAAGGGCATTGTGTTGAAGCAGAATGGCCCATATGGAGTAATGAATGCCGTTGCGGCCTGGTCTTTCTCCGCCATCTTGATTTGATGGTATCCGGAGTATGCGTCGAGGAAGCACAATGAATCGTGCCCTGCGGTAGCATCGATGATTTGGTCGATGCGAGGGAGGGGGAAAGGGTCCTTTGGACAGGCCTTGTTAAGGTCTTTAAAATCGACGCAAAGGCGCCAATATTTGTCCTTTTTTGGTACCATTACTAGATTGGCTAGCCAGTCCGGATGTTTTATATCTATGATCAATTCGGCTTCTAAGAGTTTGGCTAGCTCCTCTCCCATTGCCTGTCTTTTGGGTTTAGAAAATCACCGAAGAGCTTGTTTGACCGGCTTGAATCCTTTTAGGATGTTTAGGCTGTGCTCTGCCAGCCTGCGTGGGATTCCTGGCATGTCTGAAGGGTGCCAGGCAAAAATATCCCAATTTTCCCGAAGGAATTCTCGTAGTGCGGCTTCGACATCAGGACTTAATTGTGCCCCAATGGAGGCCGTCTTTGTGGGGTCCGTTGGATGGACCTGAAATTTGACTATTTCGTCTGCTGGTTTAAAACGGGTGGACTTGGACCTCTTATCGAGTATCACATCGTCCCTATCCACCGTGGAGCGCAGCGTAGTTAGTTCCTCTGCCGCTAGGGCTTCGGACAATGCCTCTAGGGCCAGTGCGTCTGTCTTATTTTCAGTGTGGAGTGCTGTATCTGGATCACTGGCAAGAGTGATTATCCCATTGGGTCCGGGCATTTTGAGCTTCTTGTACCCGTAGTGGGGTATAGCTTGGAAGATTGTGAATGCCTCTCGCCCTAACAAAGCATGATATCCGCTGCCGAATGGGGCCACTTGGAACGTGACCTCCTCGGACCTGTAATTGTCCGGTGAGCCGAACACTACATCTAGTGTGAGTTTTCCTGTGCAGCGTACTTCTCGACTAGGGATTATCCCTCTGAAAGTTGTGTTGCTTCGCTCGATGCGGCTCCAGTCAATATCCATTTTTTGAAGGGTTTCCTCATAGATGAGGTTTAATCCGCTGCCGCCATCCATGAGTACCTTGGTAAGGCGAAAGCCATCCACTATCGGACTGAGGACCAATGCGGCTGGTGCTCTAGCTGTTCGGAATTTAGGTTCGTCGTTGGCGTTGAAGGTGATAGCCGTGTCACTCCATGGATTTGCTGTTGCTACTTGGTAGACGTCGGCGAGGCCGCGGATTGTTCGTTTTCGCATGTTATTTGATGCGAAAGTCTCGAAGACTGTTAATACCGTACCGGTACTGCTGGGCTGTTTGCCCGGGGCTAAAAAGCCTTCGCCACTTTTGGCCACCTGCCGTAGTATCCAACATGCTCGAAGGCTGTGTGTTGGAGTGGCGCCCTCCGTACTGTGGATTTTGCAGGGTCCGTTGAGCCAGCCCTCCAGTACGGTTCCATGCCCTTTAGGGTTTTTTTGGTTTTTGGTTTTTAACCCAGGTGCTTGAGTATGGCGCACCCTTTTACTTCGGACTAGGGTTGTAGTCAAGGCCGGACTGTCCCAAAACCTAGTTTCGGTGTTCTTGGCACTCTCCACCGCATAGTATTTTCGAACGATGGTCGCTAGGTCGACGAAGCGTGTAACTTCGCGACGACTTATGGCGTTCATGATTCCCTTGACTGTGCAATTGTTGCAGAAAATTGAAATCGCGCTTTCTTCACAGCAGTCCTTTATCATGTTCATAACCAGGAGGAATCTGGCCCAATAATGATGTACTGTTTCATCGGGCTCTTGCCGTATTCGAGAGAGATCGCTGATGTTTGGGTGGGCGGGTGGAATCAAGTTCGGAACCCCGCCCGATCTGAGGCTCAAAGGCCAAGAAGTTTTCGGATCTGGAAGCTTGACTTGCTGGATGCTTTCCAACGAATCTAGTCCGATGCCTGACTCTAAGTTCAGTACTTGATTAGCGTTCGTCCCTCCGCGGGAATCTGGCTTGGAGGGATCGGGAATCCGGACATAGTTGGTTTTCAACGTAGAAGAAGGGTTGCCGCATTGTCCCTCTACCACGACAACGTGGTGGGTAGCCTGAGGAGAGTTAATCTCTCTCAGATCGGTTTTAAGCCCAAACTGATCTTAGTCTGTAGTGACTCCCAGGGCGGCAATGCGATCCAAGAGCTCGTTTACAAAGGAGAGCTCAATCGGATCTAACTGCTCGGCGAATTCCGAGCTGACGTGAAGATCGCTTTTGATGACCTGAGAGGTCATCGTCGGAGCGGTGGCCGAATAGGCGGTCATAAGAAAACCACCTAGCCGGACAGTTTGGCCGGCGGCCAAAGCTCTCTTGACGAAAGTGCCGTCTTTAAAGACGGGAAAAGGCATCCTTCCTGATCGCGACAGCACAGAGGAACTCTCAATGAAAGCACCAATGTCGGTCTCAAAACCGGCGGATCTCGGGTAGGGGGTCCCGAACTGTGCGTCTAGGCGGATGGTAACAGGAGACGAGGGACACGATGTTTTACCCAGGTTCGGGCCCTCTTGATGGAGGTAAAACCCTACATCCTACTTAATTAATATTGATGATGTGTGTTACAAGAGTAGATCTACCACGAGATCAAGGAGGCTAAACCCTAAAAGCTAGCCTATGGTATGATTGTTGTTCGTCCTATGGACTAGGGCCATCTGGTTTATATAGACACCGGAGAGGGCTAGGTTACACAGAGTCGGTTACAAAGGTAGGAGATCTATATATCCGTATCGCCAAGCTTGCCTTCCACGCCAAGGAAAGTCCCATCCGGACACGGGACGAAGTCTTCAATCTTGTATCTTCATAGTCTTGGAGTCCGGCCGATGATGATAGTTCGGCTATCCGGACACCCCCTAGTCTGGGACTCCCTTAGAGGGGTTTCTCAAGGGGTGCAGACCATTCATTGGTTAGTTTGTTCACCTTGTGCATTAGTTACATATTGTTTCATCTTGAAATGCATTTGAATGTTTTAAATATTGAATTTGCTTGCTCATTCAGGTGTTGATGGCTGCTTCATTAAGTTAACTACTGGTGCTCAACTACTTGCTGCCACTGGTAGAGATGGCAACAACAATATATACCCACTAGCATTTGGTATTGTTGGGCAAGAGGACACAACTAACTGGTGTTGGTTTCTACACCAACTTAAAATCTACCTAGGAGGAGAAGAGGGACAGTTTGGTCCATATACAATAATGTCAGATAGACAAAAGGTATGTGCTTGCATCTTATGTCCTTGTTCCTATATGGTTGTTTTGTGCTAGATAGTAGCTTAGCTAGTTTAATTGTGTGTCCCAGGGCCTACTAAATGCAGTGAATGCTATCTTTCCTAAGTGCAACCAAAGGTTCTGCCTTAGGCATATCTATGCAAACTTCCAAAATGCTGGGTTTAGCGGGGAAGATCTGAAGAAGTGTATGGATAATGCTGCCTATGCATATAGTGAACACAAATTTAACATTGCAATGAATGACCTTAGAGCTGAATGTCAGGAAGCTTGGGAGTGGCTTTGTCAAATACCCAAGAAAACATGGGCAAGGCATGCATTTGACACAAACTGCAAGACTGACCTTGTAGTTAACAATTTGTCTGAGGTGTTCAACAAGTATGTCCTAGATGTTAGGAAGAAACCAATTAGAACAATGTGTGATGGAATAAAGGATAAGTAGATGATGAGGTGGCATAGGAATAGGGAGAGTGGAAAGACAGCTAGATGGGATATAACACCCCACTATAGTGAGAAGCTAGAGGTTGAGAAGGAGAGGGCCAAATATTGCAAGCCAATTCAAGCTGGTGTGAACTTGTGGCAGGTTACAAGTGGGCAGCAAACCCATGCTGTTAACTTGCAAGTGCACACATGTGGGTGCAGAAAATGGGACCTCACTGGCATCCCATGTAACCATGCCATCTCAGCAATAAACAAGGGCAAAAGAAAACCATAGGATTATGTCAGCAAGTTCTTCAAGAAAGAATTTTATGTGGCAGCTTATGAACCAATGATCTATCCAGTTCCTGGTGAGCATGACTGGACAAAGACCCCTGGTCCAGACATTGACCCACCTGCTTTTAAAGTGAAGAGAGGAAGAAAGAAAGAGAAGAGGATCAAGGGGAAATTTGAAGTTCCAAAGCCTAAGGACACATCAAGAATGGGGACTATAACATGTGGCAATTGTGGACTGCAAGGACATAGGTACACAAGCTGCCTCAAGCAGTTGAAGCCTGAGCTGGCTTTGAGGAAGAACAAACATGTGGTAATCCTCTTATAAGTGGTTTTCCTTCTTGTACATTCCATTTTTTAAGTACTAACTCATTTTCCTTCTTGTTTATGCAAGCCTCTTGCAAGGAATTCCAATGGTGGTGGTGCTGCTACTACACCAGCAGTAAGAAGCTCTCATTCATCTCCTACAACAACACCAACAGCTGGAACAGGAGGTGCTGGGAGAGGAGCTGGGAGAGGAGCTGGGAGAGGTGCTGCAGCTGTAGGAGCTGAGAGAGCAGCTGGGAGAGGTGCTGCAGCTGCAGGAGCTGGGAGAGGAGCTGGGAGAGGTGCTGCAGCTGCAGGTGCTGGGAGGGGTGCTGCAGCAGCTGCAGCTGCTGGAAAAGGTGCTGGGAGAGGTGCTGCACCAGGTGGTGCAAGAGGTGCTGGGAGAGGGAGAGGTTCATTCTCTGCCCCAAGACAATCTGGTCCCTCCACATCTACTGCTCCCTCCACATCTGCTGCTGGGAGAGGTGCTGCTGGTAGACATAGTGGATGGGGGAGGTACTTCTATGCAAGTGGTAACTAGATACTTCATGTGTGTCTTCTTGCATCCTATGATACAATGTCATCTTTGCTTTGGTGGTGTACTTTAAGAATCAATGCCATATATGGCTTTTGTTGATGTGGATGCAACTTATGAGTGAATGCCTAGAATGGACTATCTTCATGTGATATGTTGCTGGAGTTATTGATATGCTGGAGTTATTGATGAGTACTCATTATATTATGCAAACTTGGATGGTTCTTTTTATGATTGATATGTTGTCTATGCTAAAAATGGTTCTTTTTATGATTGATATGTTGTCTATGCTAAAAATGGTTCTTTTTATGATTGATATGTTGTCTATGCTCAAAATGGTTCTTTTTATGATTGATATGTTGTCTATGCTCAAAATGGTCCTAAAGCCATCATTTTGGGTTTTGATGGCTCGGGGTCGACGGAACCACCCAAAGCCATCAACTAGGGTATAGGGTGGCTCGAGGTCGACGAAACCACCTAAAGCAATTATTTTGGGTTTTGGTGGTTCGGGGTCGACGGAACCACCTAAAGCCATCATTTTGGGTTTTGATGGCTCGGGGTCGACGGAACCACCTAAAGCCATCAACTAGGGTATAGGGTGGCTCGGGGTCGACGAAACCACCTAAAGCCATCATTTTGGGTTTTGGTGGCTCGGGGTCGACGAAACCACCTAAAGCCATCATTTTGGGTTTTGGTGGTTCGGGGTCGACGGAACCACCTAAAGCCAACATTTTGGGTTTTGATGGCTCGGGTCGACGAAACCACCTAAAGCTATGAACTAGGGTCTAGGGTGGCTCGGGGTCGACGAAACCACCTAAAGCCATCATTTTGGGTTTTGGTGGTTCGGGGTCGACGGAACCACCTAAAGCCATCATTTTGAGTTTTGATGGCTCGGGGTCGACGAAACCACCTAAAGCCATCAACTAGGGTCTAGGGTGGCTCGGGTTCGACGGAACCACCTAAAGCCATCATTTTGGGTTTTGATGGCTCGGGGTCGACGGAACCACCTAAAGCGATCAACTAGGGTATAGGGTGGTTTGGGGTCGACGAAACCACCTAAAGCCATCAACTTTGGTCTAGGGTGGCTAGGAGTCGACGAAACCACCTAAAGCCATCAACACTAGGGTCTAGGGTGGCTCGGGGTCGACGGAACCACCTAAAGCCATCAACTTTGGTCTACGGTGGCTCGGGGTCGACAAAACAACCT
The DNA here is from genome assembly GCF_018294505.1 of Triticum aestivum. Classification (NCBI taxonomy): domain Eukaryota; kingdom Viridiplantae; phylum Streptophyta; class Magnoliopsida; order Poales; family Poaceae; genus Triticum; species Triticum aestivum. The sequence continues at coordinate 816,298 of NC_057804.1, forward strand.
AAAGCCATCAACTTTGTAACATAACAAACTATTCCTTTTGCAAATGCATTTAAGAATTTAAGCATCACTCTAACATATGTAACTATTCCTTTTGCAAATGCATTTAAGCATTTAACCATCAGTATAACATAAGCATCAGTATGTCATCATTTTCAGTCTAACATAAGCATCACTATGTCATCATTTTCAGTCTAACATCGAAAGCAAACGATACTAACTCGAGTTCAACACATTATAGGAATACACAACCATTGTTCACATTATATAGTGGAGTTCAAATGCACAATCCATCCTTTTCTCACAAAAAGATGGATAGCATAACTACTAGGTACATAAACAACCAGAGTTCACAATTAGTACTAGAACCATACATTACACAACCATAATTCTAAGTTAGTAGGTCATTGCACAGCCATCCTTCCCAAAAGGTCTGCAATGCCCACTAATCTAAATTCATCTTGTTTAGTTCTGCAAGATGGCCTGGATCCCCTTGATCTTCTCCTTCAGCTTCTCCTGTGCCTTCATGAGCTCAGTAATCTTAAACTCTTGCATCTGCTTCTCTTCATTATAGTTTTCCTTGAGCTTTAGCAGATCAACAACCTGGAACTTCAACTCTAGCTTCTCTTGGGTGAGATTCTCCTCAAACTGTGTGAACTCTGCATTCTTAAACTCCAAATTCATCCTAGCCTCACTCAGCAAATCCTTCTCTTTCATATTCTTCAACTTCAGGTTTTGGATGACAGTTGCTTGAGCACTTGTCAGGTTGCACAGGATTTCATACTTCTGTTGAACCTTCTCTGCAGCTGCATCTTTCTTTGCCATTTCTGCCTTCATACCAGCAATCAACTCAGCTCTGCATTCCTGCTGATATGTGAGGTTGGACTGCAAATAACTAAAATCCACAACCCTATCAGCCTGGATATCCACAAGTTGATGCACATCTTTCACCAACTTGTCATAGTCTGCATCCAGCTTGTTCTTTTCTTCTGTCAAATGGTGAATAGTTAAAGCACTTTCAAGATTATCATTCACCCTAGCACACTTGCTCTCTTCAACCATTGACCAAAGCTTCAACAATGCATTCTCCATTGTTGGGGGCCACTGCTCATCAACCCACTGAACAAACCCATAATTCTTACCTTCCTGGAAAAATTAGAAGGGCAACATTTAGTACAATACAACTACTAAGCAACAAGAACACATTGAAAAATAAATTAATGTAATCCTACAATGTGCAGATTAACATTGGGCAGTACCTAACAATGGGCAAAATTTAGTACAATACAACTACTAAGACTACTAAGCAACAGTTAGTTGTTGGCAGTACCTAATGTTGGCACTGACATTAACTGATTTGCACAGCCATTTGCTAAGCAACAAGAACACAATGTACCTAATGATGATCAATATATTTACCAGGCACCAGAGTAACACTCCATTCAACTTACCAGTTGCTAAGCAGCCATGTGCTAACCAACAGCAGTTGCTAAGAATTGACCATTAATATAATGGAATCCTAAGTGTGCACTACCATTACTCCTACCATTGAGACTACCTACTGTCAACAGTAATAAACAATACAATGTGAACTACTTTGCCCAGCTAAATGCACTACACTAGCCTGCAACAACAAACTAGCTAATAAGACTACCTACTGTCAGCAGTAAGCAATAGTTACTAACTGGCTCCACTGAAGTTAATATTGAGCAACACTGCATTTGGAAAGAAGTGTAAATAAATAACATGTGCACACAACAGGAGCATACATTTTAGCAGAAATGCAATCCACTGTTTAGCAGAAATGCACACAACTTAGTATTGTTTGCCACTGAAATTAATAATGAGCATTCCCATAATGAGCACTACAGTAGGGCATATATGACTAACAGAGCATATATTTTAGCACAATGAGCACTACAGTAGGGCACATATGACCACCACAATGAGCATATATTTTAGCAGAAATTTAGCATGCACATAACTGAATCACAGGTGGCAAACAATACTCTGCCACTTTCAATGAACACATCCAATGCTTAATCACCAAGGCAAGAAACATACTGGCTCAGCACATGCTAAGAACCTTCTCCCAGTCATTGTTCCTTCAAACGCAACAAGCCTCTCTGATGGCTTCCCATGCTTCTCGCAGAACACCATCAGATCTAGCTCAAGGCCCTTGTAATCCGGGTCCTCAAGTGAGAAAGGCACCTGCACAATTAAAGCACAGCAAGAGGACACAGCAAATCAAACGAAATCCTCAAAACAAAGAGCACCTACACACAAAAATCCCAAAAATTCCTAAACCTGGCCCTAACCCTAGCTCCAATGGAGTAACTAACCTGGTTCAGCCCATCGGTGGAGGTTTCGGAGTACATGTATGGGAGGCTTGAGTTGTCATCGTTGCTCTCGTCCTCCAGAACCATGGCTGCGGCGGCTTGGTGTGGTGGCCAGCGGTGGCGGGCGCAGGCGACGGCGACGCAGGGAGCAGGAAGAAAGGAAGAAGAAGGCAAGCGGGGTCGGGGTCGGGATCTGGCTCGCTCGCACAGCCGCGAGTTAAATGGCGCGAGCGAGCCGGCCTCGTCCCAGTCAGCGCCCAGTCAGCGCGCGGCCACGCGCGCAATGGCCAGTGTGGCGCCTGACGGGCGGGCCCAACCGGTCAGCTTTTCTGTCAATACGTATAAAACACACTTTTAGTCTTTTTTGCAACGACTCGCCCCAATCTTGATACTGACACGTAAAAATTATCAATCTTAGTACCAATCTGCTTCCAATGCCCCAATTGTGATACTTATGTGCAATTAACTCGTGGTTATGTGGTGACCAGTTAAGCGGCGCCCCGCTGACGCGACTCCGTCTAAATCAAACTTGCAGCTACTCTTATAGTCTTAGTATTTGCGTGCGTGCATGCCCCGCGCGCGCCAATATTATATTCTAGTGCTACTATAGGATCATATGCATGTCAACAACAAATGTGGATTTGTCAATATCATCATTACGATCGAGTAATGCCACAAAATGAATAAACAACTCGAGAGCTTCCAGGTTACAGATAGCAGAGAGAGACAGGGAGAGATGGGTCGGGTCCTTCTGGGGCAGGGCTACATATTGTAGTAGTATATATCTTCTTTAATTATGGGACTGACCTCGATATTGACCTAGAAAGCGCAAAAGAAGCTTCCACCACCAAGATCAAATCAAAAGCAAAGCAATTTTTTGCTCCCACATCATCATAATGCCATTTTCACTTTCTTTTTTCTTTTCAAAAAGTCTACGCGAAGCGAAAGCCCAACCAAATATTTTTTTATCGATAGAGGAAGCGCCATAAGAAGCTTCCAAAAGGACGATCAAAGCACACCTTTTTTTTTGAAAATCAAATTACTATTACTCCGACATTTTTTTGTTTTGAAAACCAAATTACTATTACTCCGTCATTTTTAGTGCCGTTGGCTGTTGCCGCCTGATTGTCAGGGAAGAAAAAAAGAAGAAGCTGGTGGTGGATTGGAATGGAAGGAAAACTCGTACGACTGATCGGTCGATCCACGGACACTATTTGCAATTGAACTCAAAGCAGAGGGAGAGAGCAGAGGAGGAGGAGCCAGCCATGCATGGCTGCAGCTAGGTGACTAGCAATGAGGGAAAAATGGATGGATGGATGGATGAAATAAGACCTCCCTTCAAAAAGAGATGTGCGACTTGGACTGGTTTGTAGTGGTACGTAGTAGAAAGATTCTCGGTCGATCGGTGTTCAAAGCGTACATGCAAGTGTGAGAGCTAGCATATGCTCCGTCCAACAATTAAGGCTGAAAAGGTCAATTATTTCTCGACAAGTCAGAGTAGAATATGATTGTCTTGATGCCTCTTGTCTTGTCTTGTGTTGCCACACACACAGACCAACAGAAATCCACGACAGTGCGGTACGTGTACGTACGTATAGACCCATATAGTTGAGTACGTATAGGGCTGGAGTATTAGAGCATCTCCGTCCAGTCATGGCAAATCCACCCCTCAAACGGCCGCAGAAAATGATCGATCACGCCTCATACTTGGTGCTATGCATTCGAGTCTCTCATATTTCATCTATTAGATCCATACAAACCTTGCAAAATAAACTTATGTACTACGACACGCTAGCCACGCTTCATCGTCGAAGATGTCTACGACGTTGGTGCCGGGTGGATGGGCGCGTAGGAGGGCTTCAGCTCTTCCTCCTCCTCCTCCTCTTCCTCATCCATACACGTGAGCATCTCATCGACTTCCGCGACGTGCTCCGCCTTCACCTCCGGCCCACGACGGCGTCCAGCCTCCGTTTCCAACCCCGATCGAAGGGAAGGGAATCAAGAATCGCCTACTGTCGTGGTTCTAAGCCTGATAGTAGAATAGGGGGTAGGTATGAAGAGGCAAGATCCTAGCTATGGAGTAGTTGTATACGCAAGGATGTGCGAGTTCAGGCCCTTCTCGGAGGAAGTAACAGCCCTACGTCTCGGAGCCCGGAGGCGGTCGACTGGATTATATGCGTATGTGTTACAGGGGTGCGAACCCTTCTGCCTGTGGAGGGGGGTGGCTTATATAGAGTGCGCCAGGAACCCAGCCAGCCCACGTAGCGGAGGGTTCAATGTACGTAAAGGCCTGGCATTACTGGTAACGCTCTACATAAAGTGCTATCATGGCCATAAAGACTACTTAATAACAGACCGTTTGGGTGCAGAATGACCCTAGATCTCCTGGTGGTCGAGTGAGTCTTCATGGTCGAGTGTCTTCGAGTCCGTCGAGTGGAATCCTTCCAGGTCGACTGAAAGGCAGTTTCTTCTAGAGATGTCCTTGGGGAGGGTACCTTGGACAGGTCCATGACCCTACCCTAGGTACATGGCTTCATCATTAGCCCCCGAATGGATCGAGGTTTGAGTGAGGAAGGAGTTGAGAATTCTTCCGACCTGCTTTTCATGCTGCGAGAGTGTCTTACTCTGGACCAATGACTTTAGTGATGGTGTCAACTTCTCTTTCAGTCGCCTTGATCCATTCTTTGCATCTGCCGAGTGGACTTTATGAACTTGGAGATTTCCGAGCGACGGATCAGAGGAAATCTGCCGTCTGACAAGTTGCTCTGCTATTTGCGGATTTGACGGGATCCGAATTTCGGGAAGCGCGCGAAGCGGAGGAGGCCGCAGTACTCGGATGGGATAAGGCAAAGACGCCTCGATCTCCGCGCCACCTTTTTCGCCACGTATCGCGCGCGCGCCTGTTGCGGGATTTGACAGGATCGTCCGGGCCTACCAGTCAGCCACTCGGAAGAGACTTCATATAAGGCGCCGAACGGGGTTTTTTCGAATAGTGCGCCCTCGTTCCCCTCTCCCTCTTCCTCGAACTCGCCCGCTGCGCTTGCTTCCACCTCCGCCCTACTGCTCCTTGCGCGCCTCGCCGGCGATGATGGTGAAGGAAAAGACGGCGGCTTTGGAGCGGGCGAAGAAGGCGACGGCGAAGGCGAAGGGGAGAGCGACCAGTCGGGGCGGATCCTCATCGTGGCCCGGCCTGCCGCAAGGCTGGATCCAGGGAGACTGGATCCGCTCGACCATCACCCAGAAGGACCTCGACGACCTGGCCAACGAAGAACTGATCCCCCATGGGTCAGCAAGGCTTCCGGGGACGGAGTGGTAGCCGCAGCCTCAGGAGGGTGAGTGCGTCCTCTTAGCCACCCACGTAGATCGCGGTTTTTCTCTGCCGCCGAATCTTTTCTTTCGGGGGTTTCTGAACTTCTTTGGGGCACAACTCCATCACTTCACACCCAACTCCATTGCCTACCTCGCCGCTTTCGTGTCTTTGTGTGAAAACTTCTTGGGTTGTCGGCCGCACTGGGGCCTTTTCAAACACATTTTCACCTGTCGCTCTCAGATGGTGAAAAAGGCTAGCCCGAGTGACGAGAAAACCCAAGTAATCCAGATGTGTGGGGGTCTTGAGGTTCAGATGAGGAGTAAGAGTGCCTTTCCAGCCATGACCCTTCCCGAGTCAGTTCGAGGGTGGCAGTCGACCTGGTTCTACTGCCAAGACCAGTCGACGCCAGGACAGTCGACTGGCCTCCCCCGTTCTCCATGGACCGAGTGAACAAGCCATCCTCTCTGAAGGTGCTTCCGGAGGAGAAGGCTCAGGTTAGGATGTTGGTGGAGCGCGTACTCCAGCTCATTCGTGACGGAGTGACGGGCATGGATCTTCTAGAGGTTTTCCTTCGACGGCGCATTCAGCCACTTCAATATCGGGGCCATCCGATGTGGTTGTACTCTGGTACTGAAGACACCACTCGGGTACACCCGGAGGAGGTCGACGATGCCACTCTGGAGAGATGGATGACTGCCATCACAGGGAACAAAGATAATCCCCGTGGAGCCAGGAGGATCCCGCCACTCGACCAGTCATACGAACCAGACAAGGTTTAACCACATTTCTCTGACTGTGACTCTGTTTTCTTCATTCTGCTTTGTTGCAATTCGGTCGACTGACTTTTGTCTTGTTTGTTGTCTTCCAGATCACTACGAGATGTACTCGATGCCTAACGGGGCGCAAGAACAGACCGAAGAAGAAGAAGGAAGTGGAGGTGAAAGTCAGGAGGAGCGGGAGTCGGACGACGACGAGGGTTAAGAAGATGCTGGCTCTGATGAAGAAGAGGAGGAGGTAGTCGAACCCCCCGTACTGAAAGGAGAACCAAGCTCGTTCATGATCCTGCAGTCGAGCGCGGCAAGGGGGTCGTGCCTGTTGTGCAGTCGACCAAGCGTCCTCGGACGACCTCTCCGATGCCGACTAAGAAAGCACCGAAGCAACTCCAAGCGGCATCGTCAAAACCAACGAAGGCCCTGACGAAGATGAGGATGGCGATTCCCACTATTTCCGGGTAATGGCATAACTTGTGTTTTCTTGTTTCGCATGGATTTACTCTTGGTTGATTCGTTCGCTGACCGACTGATTTCTGAAACTGCAGCGCTGCTACTTCCGAGACCTCGATCAGACATGAAGATCAAGAAATGGAGGACGCTGCCACTTACAACCCTGGTACGATCCCTGCAATTTCGCTTTCGGTCGATAGGGTCTTCATCTTTAACTTTTGAATCTTTCCTGCAGCTCCACCTAATATCATCATTGATCTCCCTGATCATGATAATGAGGAGCCACTGAGGCTGAGGAGGAACAGGAAGGCGTCTGCTAGCAAGAAAGCTCAGGTCTCAGCACCTGATGCGCTGGTTCCAGAGGGGGGCAACGCCACTCGGACTACTGTGTCCTTTGCTGTGCCGCTGACGAGTGCTCGCCCACCGTCGTCGAGTGCAGATCCGCCTTCTCTTTTTTCCACCCATCAGGTCCCAGAGGACCAAGCAGGCGCTGCTAAAGAGGCTATATGTCAAGCGGGGGTCATGATGGAGCAAGTGAAAGCGATCCGAGACGCCAGTCAAGCGGCTTATGATGCAAGCTCGGCCCTTCAGAGCAATGTCCAGGTTAGTTGACCACCGCCTGTTCTGTTAGGATATGATACCTGACAATTTTCTTTCTGAAGATCTTAGAATCTGTCATATACCCACTGGGTGTGTCGATTGGAATGTCTGGATTGGTGGGGGCACGCTGAGTGCACCCACTGGGTGTAGTCCCCGAGACTATGGTGGACCGCTGGCAGTCGACTGTAGTCTTTATGTCTTGAACTTTTCTCTTTCGCTTTCTTCACTCGATCTGGTCGAATGGAATCATGGAACCAGTGGGGGCACGCTTAGTGCACCCACTGGGTGTAGTCCCCGAGACCGTGGTCGACTGCTGGTAGTCGACTATGGTCTAAAGAACACTTCTCTTTTTTTTGAAATTGTGTCTAACTATTGGTAGTTAGCCTTTCTGTCTCTTTTGGTCGACTGATCGGCCTGAGCTGATAGAACTAGTGGGGGCACGCTGAGTGCACCCACTGGGTGTAGTCCCCGAGACTACAGTTGAATGTTTTGATTCGGCTGTAGCTTAGAAATACTACGATTTTTCTCTTAGTCACTCAAAAGTGACCTATTTTTGACGTCTGTCGATTGATCTTTCGCAGAAATCTTGCGAGCTCGTGGCTCGTTATACTGAGTTGGAGAACAAGCATATCCAGCTCGAACTTGATCTGAAGCTTGTCTAGGAGAACTTCACGAAGGCGAAGGAGGAGGCAAAAGGTATGTTTGGTGAGAACCTTGACGACTGCCCTTATTTCTTGTCCATTCGTAAGTCTGATCTCACTGTCATTTTGCAAATAAACTAAGGGATGCTCTGAAGAAGAAGGACCTTGACCTTGCCGAGGCGCAGAAAATGGCTTCGGACAAGACGAAACTTGCAGAAGAGAAGCTGGCTTCAATCAGCAAACTTGAAGAGGAGAATACCAACCTGAAAGCTGCTCTCAACGCGGCCAACAAGGAGGCCAGTCGATTGAAGAATGACAAGATAGCCCTGCGTGATAAGGCTAGCGAACTGGCAGGAAAGAAGAGCGACTTAGAGGCTTATCTGGGTGGACTCGCCAAGAAGTTATTCCTCATGCTCGAAGGTAACCCCTTATATCCGACTGGTAATCACTGACTTATTGTAGGACTGTTAGCTTATCTTTGGGTTGTATCCACAGAATTCTGCCAAAACTTTGAAGAGGAGACTAGTCGAGTGGAGACTGGCTTGGATCCCATCAATTCTCCTATGAAGGATGAAACCGCCATGAACGTGCTCCGTCTCGAGTCTCGCGTTGCTGCTTTGGTCGACTATCTTGCGAGACTGAAGGTTGCAACGTCGCGCATCGACACAGTACTCTGGCCGGGAGAAACACTTCAAAATGATCTCGAGTCTCTGATGACTCGACTGAACGAAGTTCCAAGTCGAGTGCAAGAATGGAAGAAGTCTTCTGCCAGGTGCGGTGCCAATGTTGCTCTGTCTCTGGTCCGTGTTCACTGCAAGGACGCGCGGGAGGACAAGCTGGCGTCTCTCAAGGTGGCCAATACCAAGAAGCATGACTTCCTATCTTTCATGGAGACCTTCATTGCTGCTGCCACTCGGATCGCAGATGGAATCGACCTGGACGAGTTTGTCGCGCCTTCCGGTCCTCCGTAGGAGGAGTAAAAAACTTCTATGCTTGATGCCTTAAATTTGCCTCGGAATGCCGAGTGGTTTTTGTAACCAGTAAACTTTAACAGGCTTGGTGCCTGAGCACTTCTGGATCTGTAGGATGCTATCTGAACTTGGGTTTGTCATTGAATATGTTTCCATTTGCCTTCGAACGAACATTGTCCTTTGCTCAGAATATATGCTAGAGCTTGTGATGCATTTTTGCAGGTAGGGATGAAGCACAGATTGCAATCGACTTGTACCTCGTCATACTTAGGCGAGCGCTGGGCTGCAGCTAACTCTACTAGGAAAAGGGCTATAGATGGAATTGACACTAATGGCGCACCAGACATGTGGTGCGCCATTACTATATACTAATGGCGCACCATGTGTTGGTGCGCCATTAGTGTCCAAATACCAATGGCGCACCACATCCACGGTGCGCCATACTAATGGCGCACCGTGGATGTGGTGCGCCATTGGTATTTGGACACTAATGGCGCACCAACACATGGTGCGCCATTAGTATATAGTAATGGCGCACCACATGTACTAATGCCGCACCGTGGATGTGGTGCGCCATTAGTATTTGGACACTAATGGCGCACCAACACATGGTGCGCCATTAGTATATAGTAATGGCGCACCACATGTCTGGTGCGCCATTAGTAGTTTTTACTAATGGCGCACCGTGGATGTGGTGCGCCATTAGTATTTGGACACTAATGGCGCACCAACACATGGTGCGCCATTAGTATATAGTAATGGCGCACCACATGTCTGGTGCGCCATTAGTGTCAATTCCATCTATAGCCCTTTTTCTAGTAGTGACTACTGCTTGCAAGTCCTACACTAAACTAAACAATCATGATTTCTAACAACAGCAATCATCATCTGCAAGTCCTAACTTAACAGCAGCAAAGAGAAGAAGAGAAGAAGAGAAAAGAGGAGAAGAGAAGAAAAGAGATGAGAAGTTTCTGTTAAGGAAAAATAATTACTCCTCTCTTCAAATGAATCAAATGAGTAGCTCTATACTGCATGTTTAATTAAAGTAACTGAAAATGTTTTTGTTAACTTAAATTAACAGAAAAAGGTTTTATTTGAAGTAATTGAAAAAGGTTTCAGTTAAGTTGACAGAAAAAGGTTTCAGTTAACTGAAGAGAGGTTCCATTTAATCCATTTACAATACTCATAATGCTTGTGCTGCAGTAAAACTACTCCTAATATGCTACAACAGTTAACAACAACTGAAATTACTGTAATGTTCAAATATTACAGTACATACTCCACTGAATATTACTGAAACTTAATAGAGGTCGGAAAATATGCTTCGTTTCAGATAAATTTTGACAAATCCAGTGTGACAACTTCATTTCAGTCAAATTTTGTCAAATCAAGTGTTACAGGCTAGCAGCAGTAACTTAGTTACAGAATTGGGAGTAGAAGTTGTTGCAGGCTACTAGCAGTAGCTTCAAATTTACAACTTCATTTCAGACAAATTTATAACTTTGTTTCAGAATTAGGAGTACAACTTGATTTCACTAAATCCAGTGTTATAGGTTAGCAGTAGTAGCAAGGGAACTGTAAGATTAACAAAGCTACAGAAAATCAACAAGCTATTTCAAAGGATGATTCATGACTAACAAAGGTTGGCCTTGGCGAAGCTGCACATTCATGACTAAGCTACAGAAGTTGGAGTAACAGAAGCTACAGAAGCTTCACGAGAAGATTAACAAAGACGTGCAAGATTAACAAATCAACTACGGTGTTGGATGGATGGATGGACGACAAGGAGATTACCATGAGGATGACGACGCCGTGGCATGGCGGGGCAGGGCCCACGCTACCAAGGTGGGGGCACCATCAGGACGACGACGCCACTCCGTTGGTCCGGTGCTCTGCTGCTCCGGCATCGCTCTAGATCCGCCGCTTGGGCCGCACTCCAGGTCCGCTGTTCCACATCCAACGCCTCCATCGCTCACATATAGCACGGGCGCACGCCTCCGTCTCATAGAATCTCCTCACTTGCGCAAAAAACTCAATATTTTCACCTAAGTACGTTGGTGGACACCTTTAGACAGATGTGGGAATTAATCCCTGCAGCATTAATCAAGGATACAACAAAAAATTGTCAAGGGGAAATCTCGGTGCAGCAGCACGACAAAAACTGAACTTGAGTAAAGTAAACCTGGTTGCGTAATCACTTACTAGATTGAATGAACTTATTCTTTGCACAAATGAGAAATCTGAAGCCCTTCTTGTACTTTTGCCGCTGCTACTAGTACAACCTAAGCACTAACAACCAATGAGCAAGAAATATAATGCAGGAAGAAAAGAATACATCCATCTGAAGCCCTTCACATGAACCAGATCCTCTTACACGTGCAGAATATCAACATTGGCCAACTAAAATCAGACCTATTAGTGGGTCACAAACATGGATTTCACATGCAGGTCAGCAGTAAATCACGCATCTACGCAGGTCAACTAGGATAAGCAAGTGAACACACTATTACAGATTTTACTTCACGCCGTCGCTTGATAAAACTGGTTACCTGAAGGAGAAGGGGTCTATGTGACATCGATGGCTGACCAGAGAGAGCTCGAGGAAGGAGGCCCCAGGGTCAAGCAGGCAGTTGATGCGGTCCCTGGGGAGCAGCTTCCCCCGCCCTTCATTCCGCTTCACCGCCCCCGCGCCTCCGCCGCCCAGCGCCCTCTGTTCCGTTAGGTGACAGAGAGATGAAGGGCCGGGTCAAGGAAGGGGAAAGAGACCGGCGGTACGCTCGCACCTGGGAGACGCAGGAGCGTAGGTCGGAGAGGAGGCCCTGACGGCGGTGGCGTTGCTGGCTTAGGCGTTGGAGCTCCGGTCGAGCGCGTCGGGCAGGACCGAGGAGAAGGCTGCAGCCGAGGAGCGGTAGGCTACGGCGGTGCCTGGACGGGGCTGCCATGCGGCCAGTCAGCGAAGCATCTCCAGCAGAGGAGGTGATGAACGGGCTGGTGGGGAGTGGAATGAGCAGTCTCGATCTAGATCTATCTGGCTCGGGGTGGCAGGCGTGATGAGAACGTGGAGTTGACGGTTGGTGGTATAACAGCAGCGCGAAGTTGTCCCATGTGCGCTACAACTATTCATCTAGTAGCAGCGCAGATTTTATATCCACGCTATTACTATTGTTTGTTGAGGGGGGCAGGGTGGAAATCATTTAGTAGCAGCGCATGTATTTTGTTCCCGCGCTACTATTATGTCATACTAGTAGCGCGTTTTTTTACCGCGCTACTACTAAGTAGCAGTAGCGCCCTATTTTAGGCCGCGCTGCTGGTAAGATTCTGTGTATAAGGTTTTCCCTAGTAGTGCATGGGGGTATCCTCCATCACTGTCCTCTTTGTCCTCAATCTTGTCCGACTCCTTTTCTTTATCCTTGGGATGTTTCCCTTGAAATTGCTGGATTAAGAGCCAGCACTGGCGAGTGGTATGTTTCGGGTAAATGAAGTTACCCTCTTCATCTTTCTTCATGTGGATGTGGCATGGCAAATCCATCACGTCGTTTCCTTCCTTGTCCTTCACCTTCTTGGGGTTCCAAGATCCTTTGGGCTTCTCTTTAAACTTGCCCTGAGTCACGGCCAAGGCTTCTCCAGGAGCAGCTGGCTCGGCTTTCCGCTTCTGCTTCCGACTGGAGTTCCCTTTTTCCGACTGGCTCGGCTTGTACTTGCCACTCCGGAGTCAATCCTCCTCTTCACCATTGGCATATTTTGTGGCAATCTCCATCATTCGACTCAGGGTCATGTCTCCGGTCCGACCAAACTTCAACTTAACTCTCTGTTCTTAACACCTTCCTTGAAGGCATAGACTACTTGGTGATCAGATACGTTCTCCACCGTATGATGCAATGCGATCCACCTCTGGATGTAATCCCTCAGGGTTTCATTCGACTTTTGTACGCAAACCTGCAGCTCTGTCAAACCTGCAGGTCGTTTGCACGTCCCTTCAAATGCCCTGACAAACACTCGGGCAAGATCTTCCCAAGTGTAAATTCTGCTAGGTGCCAACTGATTCAGCCAGGCTCTGGCCGAGCCCTCCAACATAAGCATAAGTGTTTCATGGCCACCTCATCATCACCACCGCCAATCTGAACAGCCACTTGGTAGTCCTCAAGCCAAGTATCGGGCTTGGACTCACCAGTGAACTTACTCACCCCAATCGCTAACCTGAAGTTGGGAGGGATCACCGCGGCTCTGATGGCTCTGCTAAAACACTCTGGTCCTGAAACATGAACTCAGCTGCTGGTGGGCACATCTCTGTCATGGCCTTCTTGGTGAGCTCTGTTCTGGTCGACCAGACCTTGCACGATAATGGATCTCGCGTCAAAGCCTGGTTCTCTGGGGTCGATTGGAACCCTTCGCCCAACACGGTGCTGGCGTCTGTCATCTTGCTGCCGAGGGGCGTAAGACCCACCCCTTGGGGGAGGAGTGGGCACTCGACGCCAGTCATCACGATCGAATCGGTCATCATACTGATCACGTCGACCTCCACGTCCCTCATGCCGCAGGGGCGATCTTGGGCTATGGGCCGACTGGACTGTATTCGCAGCGACGGATCGACTGTGAATCCTATTACGCGACTGCGACACAGCTGAATTTTGATCTCCTGCTGCCCGGAACAAATCTATGATCTGCATCAAGCCTCTGCCAGCCTCTGACTGAGAGGGCTGAATCGACTCCGCTATACGGGCTGCAGCTGCCAGATTCTGAATTGGGGTTCGATATACCTGAGTCGGTGGCGAAAAGAGTTGACGTCGACTGGAGTCTGGAACTCGTTGCCGCGCGCGCTCGTCGAGTGCTCGCAGGAGGTTCTCCAGTCGAGTGCGCTCAGCCAAGTTGGCCAAACGCGCGTCCTCCAAGGCACGAGCCTCGGGGGTTTCTCCTACGATAGGAGTACGCAAAGTATCCATGTTCCGGCGGCGAAGATCTTCTCTTTGCAGCGAAGTGAGTGGTTCGGGTTGATACTCCTCGTGGACCTGAGCTGGGTCGCCTCCGCCGTCCCCTCCCTCGGTGTGGGGGAAGCCGGGAGGACTACGAGGCCCATTGACCATCAGGACCTCCGCCGCTGGATCACTGCTGTCGCACTCGAATGCAGTCTCTACGGAGCCAGTCGACAGATCGAACAGGCCATAGAGAGATTCGTCGGGCTCAATCGCCGCGACTTGGGTGGTGGCCGATTGACGAGCCACTGCGTGTCTTAGCCACCGCTGAAGCCTCGACCGACCAGAGCGCTTGCGCTGGTGGGAGACAGGGAGGGAGGACGACGCAGGAGTCGACCGATATGGGGCCGACGGTTGCCGCAGCAGGACACCACGGACATATGCGCGAAAGTGTGTCGCCCGGCGGACTGGGAGCGCGTCGATGTCGAGTGGAGCCTCCTGGAGCCAAGCGGAGTCGTCGGCGATGAACATGAGCGCGCCGAGACGGATCTCGTGGCCCTCCACTAAAACTCCGCCAGAAACCATGGTGAAGGCGATCGGAACAATTGCAACTTCTCCAATAAGTCGTTAAGACACCTGCCCCACGGTAGGCGCAAACTGTCGTGGTTCTAAGCCTGATAGTAGAATAGGGGGTAGGTATGGAGAGGCAAGATCCTATCTATGGAGTAGTTGTATACGCGAGGATGTACGAGTTCAGGCCCTTCTCAGAGGAAGTAACAACCCTACGTCTCGGAGCCCGGAGGCGGCCGACTGGATTATATGCGTATGAGTTACAGGAGTGCGAACCCTTCTGCCCGTGGAGGGGAGTGGCTTATATAGAATGCGCCATGAACCCAGCCAGCCCACGTAGCGGAGGGTTCAATGTACGTAAAGGCCTGGCGTTACTGGTAACGCTCTACATAAAGTGTTATCATGGCCATAAAGACTACTTAATAATAAACAGTTTGGGTGCAGAATGACCCTAGATCTCCTGGTGGTCGAGTGAGTCTTCATGGTCGAGTCTCTTCGAGTCCGTCGAGTGGAATCCTTCTAGGTCAACTGAAAGGCAGTTTCTTCTAGAGATGTCCTTGGGGAGGGTATCTTGGACAGGTCCATGACCCTACCCTAGGTACATGGCTTCATCACCTGCTGCTCCACATGTAGATCATACCCCCCCCCCCCAACACACACACATCCTCCTCCGACTCCTCCGGCCTCGTCAACCTCATCTCCTCAAAGTCCAGAGATAGCCATCCGGCCTTCACGCCTTGTCCGGATCTGATCAAGGAGCTGCAGGCGACGCTCCGGCATTAGATATGGGTAGCTCTTTACCCCGGCGGCGTGGGGCATGTGACTACTGGTGGTGGCGGACGTCGATTGGAAAGTGCGGTGGCGGAAGGGAGGAGTGAAATGTGGACGTGTAGGGTTTCAATGCCGGCTTCCGGCTTAAATGTGAATGGCCATTTGGTATTGAAACTTCACCGGATTCCATAGGTCAATTCAGTGAACATCCAAACAAGTGAATTTGTATGCATGTCCATTACAATTTTCTCGTTGAATTGGTTTTCCAGCCCATTCAATACGGAGCCTTACATTGAAGCAAAGGAAATGAGAGCATGTGACATCCAGTGGGGAGTAGTAGAGTGTGAGTGCGGCGCCAAAATTCTGCGGCTTCATGCCAGCTAATTAAGCCAAACTAAGTAAGCTAGCTCGTGCGTGCGTGCGTGTTTTTCCCTTATTTTATTGTATGTATATCCCTGAAAGTGATAGGCATGTCAACAATTATGGAATGGTCAATCTCATTAGTAGTACGATGGATGCCAAAACTAATAAAAAAATCCAGATTAAGTAGAGTGACAGAGAGAGGAAGGTCGATCAAATCAAAGAAAACAATTTTGTTTCTATATATGGGACATACCTGCCACTTCCCCGCCACGGCACGCACCTTTTTTCCTTTTATTTCTATTATATTATTGTTAGTTAGTACTAGTATTTTTTCCGTTCTAATCAGAGAGCTTTATTGAACAAACGAACTCATGGCATCATCAGCTAGCAAGCTGGTGAGCAGGAAAGAGGGTCTCGAACCAGTCCAAGTCTCAGTGACCGTCAGAGTGCAAGCATGCTTTGCACAGAGATGGGCCGGGACATTGGCTGATCAGTTCACATGTTAAATATCAAAAAAACAAAACGAGGAAGCTAGCTCTCTAATCTCTAATAATACTGGTGCCACCATAGACAACCTGTAAAGGCGAGATTTCCAGAGATCCACAATCTCCAAGGAATCGGTTTCCATGATCACATGTGAGAATCCACGTAGGTTTGCAAAGATTACCCCATCTCGCAGTGCCATCGTCTCACCAATGAAAGGATTAGATACCCTCAACTGGGGTTTACTCCACGCGCCAAGTAGGGTAGTGCAAGAGCGTGCCACTCCTCCTGCGCCAGCCTTGTCCGACTCCATGCTCAAAGCCGCGTCCGTATTGATCTTAACGATCCCTACTTCCGGTCGTATCCAGCCATGCCCTGGAAGAATAGAAGCATGAGACTGGGGTATATCGAGCAGTGCCAGATCCTTCCTAATACGCTTGACCGAAGTGAATGGGTCAAAAAGAACAAGATGGAGATGTATGATGTCCCCTTTCTAGCCCCTTTTCTTTTCCTTTTCAAAGGTTTCCTTGAGCTAACTACATAGTAAGAAGAATACTTATTATTAAATGAGTGATTGGATGAAACTAACACCCTGACTATGACACGTCCATGGAGGGAAAATATTTTCCTTCCATGCATGGTTAATGAAGGAATAAGATGCATGCATGCATTTAACTACTAAAATGTCTTACATTTAGAAACAGAGATAGTACCTGGTAAAGGAGTAGTTAGAGCATCTACAGCTGGACCTCCTTAAATCTTCCTCAAACAACCGTGGACGTGCTTGGACAATGATCAAATAGAAGAAATAAGAAAAAAAAAAGTGATCCAACTGGACCCCTTAAATCATCACTATACACCCGGGCTGTCCACGAACCCTCACCCGGTCAGTCCGTCATGTAGGACGCGGCCCACCCCGTACCACCTTTTCTTCTTCTTTATTCATTTTTTTATTTTTCTCTCTTCATCTCGACCAATCACGTGCAAGTGACTGGACATATATGGGAGAAAATGAGAAGTATGACTGCATAGACAGACAAAAAGGGATGCGTCCAAGGGTGTTTTTGGAGGCAGATTTGCTAAGTCCGACTTTAATGCTCCTACTTTCACCGTTTACTTTGATCATCATCATCTTCAGAGAGCCAGCATGCATGCAAGTGGCTGAAGAGCAGAGGCGGCTGATACGTATGGTTAGCAGTAACGCGGGTAAGAACCCACGTACTGCTAAAAGTTAGTTGTAGCGTCTTAACAGTAGCGCCACTACTAGGGTTACCTTCATGCATGGAGAATATTTTCCTTCCATGCTTGGTTAATGAGGGAATAAGATGCATGTATGCAGTGGCGGTGGTGGACTTTTGGAGCAAGCGTGCATAGGACGAATCATACGTAGCAGTTAGCTAAATAATCTGGACTTTGATAGTAAGTTTGAATTTGAGAGATTGCAACTTGCTTATTGTCCGATTGAAAGCAATCGTCGATGAGAGGTAGTAGTTTGAATGCATGCATGCAGATTCAGATGCAGTGTTTTTACTGCTGTGAGTTGGAAAAATCTGACATGATGCACCACTCAGTCAGTATCTGTCACGTAGTGCTAGTACTAGCATGGAGTAATAGAACATCCAGTAATGAATCAATGGCTTAATCACCGTTTACTTAAGTTGTGGAGTGGCCTCAGCAAGTACTCTAATGATCTAAACGATCTTATACTTCTTTATCGAGAGGGTAGTATGTTTGTGAAGGTGCAGCACAACTACAAGGGGCCGACCGGTCTAGCTAGGGAAGGAAAGTGATCCATGTGCTGCGCTCGAGTTACACAAATGGATGGAACAGAATTGGGCGACGGATCGAGATGGATCAGCGACTACTTGCACTAATGCATCCAGTCATCTGCCAACAGCTCTATGTCAGAATATAAGGTGTATACGCTTTTCAGTATTCAACTTTGATCATTAATTAGACCAATAAAACATAAATCATGTTACTACTACTGAAATATTATACCATTGAAAACTTTTTTTGAATACGAATTCAATGGTACTGTATAAACTTTATGGCACATAACCCACATTTCAGTGGTTAAGTTTATGGTGAAACTTAAATTTCGGAGTTAATTAGGATAGACCCGGGCTCTGCATAGTTAGGATGCACGCAATCAACATCAAAGCACGCATATAAAGGATCAGGCACTCAAAAAAGCAAAGGCGTGGAAAGCACAGACAAGGGAAAACAGGAAGAAGAAAAAAAAAGCGGCATTGATCCTTATCGATCAATTGTTGCCACCGAAAATGATGTATGTGTATAGAATAAATAGCATAAAACTACTACTTTACATGCTATGGTTCCAAAAAACTATCGGTTTTTTATTTTTCTCAGATAACTACCAAATGGGGCGGTCGGCTGTTTCAAAAAACCCAAATCACCGAGTCTTTATCAGTTGATCACGATTATGACAGGTTGGGCCCACAGCTAAACAAACCGTTAGTTTCACCTTAGTTTGACCGTTAACTTACATGTGGGGCCCACATGTAAGTTTCTTCTTTCTCCTCTCTTTCTTCTTTCTCTGCCTCCTGTGCCAGACCTTTCCTCTCCTGAGCCGGCGACCTCCTCCCCCTCCCAAGCCGGCGAACCTCCCTCCAAGCCGGAGCTCCTGGTGGCGATGGTTGCAACGAGGCCGACCTCGTCCGCGACACTCCAGCAGCGGCGCAGGCCATCTGCATCGAGCTTGAGGAGCTCGGGCAAGGGGATGGCGGCGGCCGCGGGCGAGGCACGACATGGGGGCGGCGTGGAGACCTGAGCGGAGCCCCATGGCCGGCGGCGCCCCAGGCGGCTCCCGATGGCGCGCAGTGGCACGGCGACCCGAGCCGGAGCCCCATGGCTGGCGGCGCTCCAGTCGGATCCCGGTGGCGCGCGGCGGCGCGGCGACCTGAGCTGGAGCCCCACGGCGGCGCGCCCGGCGACCACCCCGGCCACCCAGGCTGCGGGCGCGGTGACCAAGGGCGAAGCCCCATGGTGCAACGGCGACCACGGGCAGAGCCCTTTGGAGGCACGGCGGCGGCAACCCAAGGACCCGATTGCTTTTTAAAAATGATTCTAGGGACCCGATTGCTTTTTAAAAATATTTGTAGGGGCTAATCTGTAAAAAATCTGTTGATGAGGCGCTGACATGTGGTCCCCACAAATCAGTTAACGGTCAAATAAACGGTCAACCAAAAGGCGTGTTTAGCGGCGGGTCTGACCTGTCATAAACATGTTTAATTTTTTAACAAAAAGAATTTTGGATTTTTTGGAACAGCCAATCCTTGACTTGGTAGTTATCTGAAAAAAATTAAAAACCAGATTTTTTTTGAAACCCTAGCCTGTAAAGTAGTAATTTTATGCTATTTACTCATGTGTATATGATCCAGACGTGATATCCACGCGAACTAAAAACCATGCACACAACATGCGAATAGCACTGAGCGCGGCCATTGATTGCATGGGCGAGAAAAGACGACACCATTGAAATCCCACCTTGAAGACGGCCGGACAAATTGTCACGCACCATCTTCGTAATGTAATGTCTCAACGAAGGAAACCACCCGTCGCCACTCTCCGCCTGAGGCCAACCCCACCGCAGGATCCTATTTTGTTCGGCCCCGTTCGTTTGGAGTAAAAAGGACAAATGAGACGGCTCAACATGCAAAGGTCCGGACCCATCTGGTCTGTTTTGTGTCCATGCTGACCCATTTCGAGCGCAAACTTGCACCGGGTTTGGGTCGCGACGGACAGCGAACGGACGCTTCGAGCGTCCGCGTCGGGGACGCGTGGCAGGCGGCCACCTACCTCCCCCGTGAACATAAATGCGCACGGGCAGGTGGCCCCACCTGTCATCCGCACAGGGACGGGTCGGCGTCCTTCTTAAATGGGACCCGTGGACCGGTCGTTGTCCTCATCCCCACGCCGGCCCCTCTCTGCCCCATCGAAAGCTGACACGGCCAAACCCTAGCCACTCCCCGCCCTCGAGCTCGCCGGCCGGCCGCAGCCATGGGTCTGTGGAATCGCAAGGGGAAGCACGACCACGAGGCCGGCTCCTCCTCCGGCCGCCGCCACGGATCCGTGAAAAAGGAGGAGCCCGCGTCACCGCCGCGCTCCTCCCGTCAAGCCCCCGCGTCACCGCCGCACTCCTCCCGTCGAGCCCCCGCGCCGGCCCCCTTCACCATTGCCCCTAGCCCCTCCGGCGAGCGCGACCGGCAGTACATCCGCGCGGACGTGTGCCGGAGGTACTGGGAGACGAGGACGCCGGTCCCGTGAAGCGACGCCCACCTCCCCAACGGATGGCACCTCTCCACGGACCGGGTCCCCATCCCGCTAGTGTCGGCGACCGGCCGTGCACGGCGCGATGAGATCAACCGCCGCCACCGCCTCCTCCCCGACGACCTGTACTACGACTACATGTATGCCCTCGACTCCCCGTTGTGGGACACATGGCTCCAGGACGAGCACGACACGCGCCGCGCGTCCTACTTCGCCGGCACCGTGTCGGGGCCGCAGCGGCCATGTGCAGAGGCGCGCGGGCGTACGCGAGTGCGCGGCCTGACGCCCACGCCGTCGCCTTCCCCGTCTCCGTCGCCACCTCCCCTCCTCGCATGACAGCGGAGGAGGAGGCTCGTCTCCTGCAGCGTGTCATGGACGACTCCCTGAACACGCACGACGAGCGGCAGTGGGACGGCCTGGAGGAGGCCATCGCCCTCTCTGCCGCCGGGGACATCGCGTTCCCGGAGCTGCAGCTGGCGGCCGTCACGGGGGAGTCGTAGGAGGAGGACCCACCCGCATTCGAGCAGCTGGTGGGCCAGGGGTGGGGCTGGTCCTGCACTGCACCGGAGATGGCCGCCGGCCTAGGCGTGAACTGGTGCCTCACTCCGCCGCGGTCACCGTTGCGGGAGGCGTCGCCGCGGGAGGAGGTGGTGCAGGCACCTCTGGTCGTCCAGCCCACCCCCGTCCACCACGCACCGCCGCCCCACCTCTGGACGCCGCCGGAGTACGTCGACCTCGTCAGTGACGACGACGACACCGGCGGCCAGTGAAGACGGCGACGGCCACGGCACTGACGGGCGCGGCCGGAGCGCGCAGGACGAGTTTTTTTTATTTTGTTATTATGTTAGTTATGAAACTCGGCCTTTTAAGTGGCCGTTGAAACTGGGCCGTTTTGTGGCCGCCCTCTATATATGTTTTATGTTTTTTTAAATGCGTTTATTTGTTTTTTTAGTTATTTCATTCAGTTTTTTATTCTCGTCCACCCCGGACACGATTTGGGGTGCGGCCGCGCGATGGGCGCACGCACGACCCAACGGACACAGCCGGACACGGGCGAACCCATCGGCGCCCCAAACGGACAAAATCCGGCCAATCCGGACGTCTGTTTGGGGTCATGCGGTGGAGTTGGCCCGAGGCACCCAATACGGGGCATGTGGAAGAGCCGGCTGCAGCGTGAACCTGCCATCATCCACCGCCACCCCTAGCCAATGCATCTCCAAAACAATGCTCCCAAAAGAGAAAAAATGAAAAAAAAAACCCGGATGTAATTGTCAAGTCCGGGATCACCTAGACATAGGGTTTCGTCCGGAGTAGCACGTAGGTAGGCAAGAATAGCATAGCCAACTCCTTCAACAAGGTGATCGATCTCGTCCCCTAGCTAGCTCCAATGCATTAATGCTGGATCAACCGAGTAGCTTCGCGCCATCGATCCACTTGATACGATCCCGAATCATGAAGGCAAGAAATTTAACCATTCCCGAACGTAACTCCAAATGAGCTTAGCCAGGTGACAATGAAAAAAGATATGCTAAATGTCCTCAACAGCACCACACAGAGCACAGAATTGGGAGCCCGGACCATTTCTCTTGCGAATTTGATCAGCCGAAGGCAGCCGACGCCGAAAGGCTTGCCATAAGAAGATTTTAATCTTAGGGGGAAGACGGGCCTTCCAGACCTGGGAGAAGCGATTAGTGGGCGTACCCCCAACGAGCTTGGAATAAAGAGATTTAACCGAGAACCGACCAGAGGAAGATAGCGGCCAGATCCCCGAGTCCCTAGCCGTTGAGAGCGAAGGGAAGAGGGCAGTAAGACGTTGCCACTCTTCGAACTCTACAGGCGACAAGGAACGCCGGAAGATCAGGTTCCACCCCTGGGAAGCTAACTTAGCAATAGAAATGGCAGGGTCTGAACAATAAGAAAACAGGGTGGGAAAGGTCACCGAGAGTGGTGAATCTCCACACCACCAATCTAACCAAAACTTGATCGAAGCACCGTCCCCAACGACAAACTTAACGAATAATTGAAAAATAGGCCTAACTTTGACCAACGGCTTCCAGATCTGTGAGCCATCACGCGATATGGCAAACATTGGGCTGCAGGACGGGAAATATTTAGCTTTCAGGATGTCCAACCACAAGGATTGTTCCTCCGCACTCATAATCTTCCACCACCATTTAATTAGTAAGCATTGGTTCATGATGGACGTGTTAAGGATGCCCAACCCCCCCCCCCCAGGTTTTTGGGTCTGCATATCAGCTTCCATTTCACAAAAGCGATACTTACCGCGGTTGTCCGCCGCATTCCAATAAAAAGCACCATGGTGTTTATCAAACCCCACATGAGTCCCTGCCGACAAGAGGTAAAAGCCCATCAGGAACACAGGAAGGGAGGAGAGACAGGCGTTAATAAGAGCTACTTTCCCCGCATTCGAGTTGTATCTGCCCCGCCAGGGTAGAACCCTATTACCCACCTTGGTAACAACAGGAGCAAAATCCTTAGCATGAAGCACATCAGGGGAGATCGAAAGACAAAGGTATTTGAAAGGAAAGGACCCCAACTTGCAATTGAGAAGGTGCGCCACTCGAATGGCTTCTGAATCCTCGACCCCAGTCACAACCACTTCACTTTTAGCAAAGTTAATCTTAAGGCCCGACATCGCCTCGAAACATAGAAGAATAAACTTAAGGTGCGCAATGCAGGCACCGTTTAGCTCCACCATGATAATGGTATCGTCCGCGTATTGGAGATGGGTCAGACCAGGGGGAATGAGATGATTGCTAACAGGGGAAATATGCCCAGAGTCAGCTGCCCTAGATAGCAGGCGAGATCAAGCATCAGCCACAAAATTAAACAAGATAGGCGAGGCAGGGTCACCTTGCCGCAGGCCCCTACCATTAGCAAAGAACTTACTGACATGGCCGTTCACAATAATAGCAGTGTGGCCCCCCGAGACCAGCTGCATAATCCTATGAACAAGAGGACCATCGAAGCCTTTGGCCAACAGAACTCTACGCAAAAAAGGCCAGCTAACCGAGTCATAAGCCTTCTCAAAATCAAGTTTCAGGATGACCGCTTTTGTTTTTTGAATCTTAAGGTCATGAACGATCTCATGTAGACATAAAACCCCATCAAGAATGAAGCGACCTTTAATAAAGGCCGATTGAGAAGGGCTGATGGTACGGTGGGCAATGGGGGAGAGGCGCCTAGCCAACCCTTTGGCCGGAAACTTGGCGAAATTATTAATAAGAGCAATCGGCCTGAATTGCGAAATCAGGTCCGCACCCTTGACTTTAGGAATTAAGGTAACAACCGCATAGTTAAGGCGCGAGACATCCACCGTACCCAACCAGAAACCTTGAATAACTTTACAGACAAGATCCCGCAACTGCGGCCAGAATTTTTTGAAGAAAGGGATTGAGAAACCATCAGGTCCTGAAGCCGCATTCATGTTAGCCGAGTTAATCACCTGCCAGATCTCCTCGTCAGAAAGGGGGACCATAAGACGCATGTTTTCATCAGGAGAGATCCTAGAATTAGAGTCCCAGAATCCAGGACAGAGGCCAACCCCCAGGTCAGGCTTAGAGCTAAGCAGATTAGAGAAGAAACCCACAATGTGGGCCATAATGGTGGGTTGGTCCGAGGTTCTAACGCCATTAATAACTAGGGAGTCAATGAAGCATCTGTGACGCCTGCCATTGGCGATCGCAAAGAAATACGCCGTCATCGCATCCCCCTTCAAGGTCCAATTAAGGTTCCCACGCTGGCACCAATAAACTTCCGACTGGTGGTGCAGCACCATTAAGGCATCTTCCAAGGCGTACCGCATGGCCCATTGAGAGGAGGAGAGACCACGGGAGTCGGCCATAAGATCAAGATCCCGGATTTGAGAGTCTAAGGAGTCCTTTTCTTTACGGGCCTCAGCCGCCCTGTTTCTAGACCACCCTTTAAGGAATTTGCGAAGCTTGTAGGAGAGTTTATGCCAGTCATCAAGAGGACCAAAGGAGCGGAGAGTAGAAGAAAGAAAAGTAGCAATCCTAGACCCAAGCATATCATAAAAGCCCTCAATCAAAAGCCAAGAGGAATCAAACTGGAAGCGGGAGGTCGTGGCGATCGGTAAAATACCCGCGTCAAGGACAAGGGGAACATGGTCAGACCCAACCGCAGGCCTGGCTTTAAGCAGAGCACGAGGAAAAATCAAATCCCACCGAACAGACACAAAAACCCTCTCCAGCACCGACCCGACCGGGGAGGCTTGATGGTTAGACCAGGTGAAACGAGCCCCCACCCTAGGAAGCTCGCGAAGTGCGCAACTACTAATGAAATCGTTAAAAGCATTGGCGAGAGGCCACGAGAAGTTAGAGTTGTTCTTGTCGGCCGGCGAGCGAGTCAGGTTAAAGTCTCCCCCAATAAGAAGAGGAATATTGCAAGTCTCAATCTTGCTCGAGATTTCATCCAAAAAAAGAGGGGAAAGCAAATGATCCGCAGGCCCATACACCACCATGAATTCCCACATCAAATTTAGTTGGCGATGATGAACTACGCAGCTAGCCCAAAAAATACCATGATCAAAAGTAATGAAGTCAAAGATGTCCCGCTTGGAGCCAATCAAGATACCACCAGAGTGACCCGAAGCAGGCAGAAAGTGCCAGTCATATCTACCCATCCCAGCGATCGCAGATAATTCAGATGGAGAGAAGGATTCCTTGAAAGTTTCAACCAAACCTAAAATGTCAATGTGATCCCCACACACCACGTCATGAATCTGGTCGCGGCGCCCCTAGCACCGAAACCACGGACATTCCAGAAAAGGACTCTCATCTAAAGGAAAGGGTTTTGATACATAGACTCGATCTGCACGGGGCCGCATAAGCCTTAGGTCGCTTAGATCGCTCAAATTTGACAGGAACTGGGGGGGGGGCAGATGCCTGGCCACAACCAATATTTGCATCTGCCACCCCGAATTGACCCTGCACCCCAGCAGGACCAACACCCTTCGCGGCATCCATAGCCTTCGCAATGGCAGCCTAGGCTACCTCATTCGCACGAATGATAGAGAGGAGATGAGAGGAAGCGCCCATCCCCGGGTTGTCAACCACCCCAATATCCGACGTAATATGCAGCAAATGATCATCTAATATAGCAGGTAAAATTAGGCGAACTGGGGAAGAAGGGAGAGCATGGGGAGGAGGAGACGAACCTGCAGGAGGGAGATCTCTAGCCGCAGTGCGATGTTCCGCACACTCCGCCACCGAAACACCGGAATCCCGCACATGCCGACCCTTCCGCGCCGTACACGCAGGAGAATGGAACACCGGCGAGCCCCTCGCCGGCGTCGCCGAGCCAGGACCAGACCCCGATGTAGCACCAAGGTCCTGGTCCAGACGACGAGCCAACCCTGCAGCAGAAACCTTGGAGGCCTTGGAGGTGGATGAAGCCCGACTCTTAGCAGAAAACTTCCGAACCGAGACCTTCTTCTTCTTCTTGGTGGGAAAGTCAGAGGAGCGCCTAGGAGAAGCAGGGAGATCCTCAATGCCAGAGAAGGAGGGTGACTGCGGGCGAATAGGCACATTAGAACAAGCACAGGAGATGGGGGTCCCCTTGCCAACCACCCCCTCTTGTGGATTCACCTTCTGGGGTTTAGGGGTCAGGGCGTTCTCCTTGAGATTCTCACAGTCATCAGAGTCCATCTTGTCCCATTCTGATTGAGTGAAGCGCAAATCCGAACCCCCATTGGGCTTCTGCCCCCCAGCTGAACCATCCCCCTGCGTGTCATCTTGATCAGAAGGTTTGGAAGGAGGAGGCGAAGGCGCAGGAGGAGGGGGGCATGGAGGCCAACGCCCTCAACCCGAACACGAAGTCGAACACCTTCATGGGAAGGAAAGACATCCACAGAGCCAAGAACAGAGGCCGGGTCAATGCACCACACGCTGAGACGAACCGGGCCAACCTTCTCGAGAGATTCCAAGTCCACTTCCACAGGTTTGCCAATGAGGTTACCAAAAGCCATCATGAATTCCACTGACCGAAGGCCAACAGGCACATCATCAACCAAAACCCAAGTCTTGCTGAGAGGACCCACCACCTTCGCACCACAAGTAGCCGCTTTGACAGAAACTACAAGCTGATCGAGGGGCAGAGTAAAGCTAGTACACAACGAGATCATCCTTAGGCAATCCTTGGAGGGAACACCACAACAAACTCAAAGTCAGAGAGCTGGCGCACCTGCCAGTCCCAACCGCCCTCATCCCAAATCTTCAAGCCATCCAAAAGGGTCTGTGGGGAAATTTTCTAACCACACACTGTGATAATAGCCGCATTGGAGAGGGAAGGTGCAGCCATCACGAGAGGGACCTCAACGTCCAGAGCGAAAAAGGAGCAACCAGGCAGACCCAACCCAAAGTGCACAAAGGAGGGACCCTTGGTGCGATTGCGGCAATCCATCGTCAGGTGGCCATCGGATCGGCAGATGAGACAGAAGGGGGGATAAGTGCACCTCGATTGGAAGTGGTTCAGGCGGTGACAAGCAAAGCAGATGAGGGTCGGAGAAGGGCCCGAGGGGACAGGTGATGGCGAGGAGCAGGAGCTGGAGGATGTGGCGGCGGCAAGATGTCGTCGCCACGAACCCCCGAGGGCGCGCTCGGACCAGGAGGAGGAGGCCTCCGCTCCCCAGCCAACGAAGAGGACGACCCAGGGCCAAAGCGTTGCCCAGAGCGGGAGGCCGCGCCGGCCCCGAAGGAGCGGGGAGGAGGCCGAGGCGGAGGGACCGGCCCCCCCGGCCTGGACGGGGCGAGGCGCCGAAGAAGAAGAGCCACCAGCCGCCGAAGCCGCGACAGCCTCCCACGGATCCGACCTCGACCCAGCACCAGATCCAGGGAGCGCCGTCCCAGATCTGGCCACGGAGCGGTCCGACCCCGCCTCCCATTCCTCCCCCGCAAGCACAGGCCCGCGCGCCGCCCGGTCAGCCACCAACTTAGAACGAAGCTCAGCCTCAAAGGCTAGATCTGCACCAGAGCCCGGCAAGGACTCCCTAGCCCTCTTGCTCCCCGACAAGGCCTCGGAGGAGGAAGCCCTCGACTTGTCCATGGCGAGCGCGTCAGCGAAGGAGAGGACAAGGGGGGTGGGGAAGAAGTGGATCTGGAGAAGTGGCGGATGGGACGACGCGCCCTGCGAATATCAGCGGCGGAGGCCGGAAACCCTAGGAAGGGGGGAAGGGTATTGCGGCGCACCCATATATAGCCGCAGCAGGCCGAGCCAGATTGGGCCGAACAGGCCGCAACCGAAGCCCAGGCAAAGGGGGGGAAGGCCGGGGCGCAGTGGCCACTACCACTTGCCCCGGGCCCACAGACAGAAGGGGAGGGAAAGCAGAAAAAGATGACAGGGCCGGAGGAGCGGGCGGATCGGGCCAAACCCCAGCAGAGGCCGCCAGGCCCACAGGCCCAGCAAGGCCCTCCGAGCCACCCGGATCTAGGGTTAGGCCACCAACAGCCCCCGCCGCCGCCGACGACCGCCCCGGCCGGGGAGCAGGAGAGCAGGGAGGAGAAACGACAGGGGAAGCCAACCCACCCAGATCAGGAGCCACAGCAGACCGGGGAGGACGAAGGGGAACACATACCTGAGAGGAGGTCAGATCCACACCCACCATGCGACGGCGGCGCCCAACACGCGACCAACCAGGAGACCCCGACGGCAGCGCCACCGGCCTGCCCCGACCACCCGGAGCAAACTTCCGGGAACGACCAGCCACAGGCCCCGGAACCACCACCGGCACCCCCAACGGCGGGGCGCACCCCTCCGAGTCGGATTCAGAGGCCGAATCCTTCAAATCGCCGAGCGCCCAAAACCGCGAGCCAAGGAAGGGCGCCGACGCCAAGGGAGCCAGAGAGGGGGACGGCGAATGCCCAGAGCAGGGGCCACAGGCCCGCGCCACCAAGGGCAGGCATGGGGGCGGGGAAGAGGGAGGGCCGAGGGGGCCAAGGCCACCGGCAGGGGAGGGGACAGAGGGGGACGAGGAGAGGGGAGGGGGGAGGAGGGGGAAGGAAAGACAACCATTGTAGCTTTGCGGAGCTGCGGGCTTTGGCCCATGACCTTTCGGGCGTCTCTCGGCGTCTCTTTTGGGTGGGCTTGGAAGCGCTTTGCTGGTCCCTTTGGACGACTAGGAACAAATTTACTATTGAACATGTGTTTCCTGCTAAACCTGCTGACTGCTTATTTCAATCATGTGCCCTCCTGCAGCAGTGGAAATCATTGACTAAGGACGACGACCATGAAGCGTTCACTGCGTTAACCTCCAAAATTTGGGCGACGGCGTCTCTTCTTTGCAGACAAACGCGGGGTGACTAAGGTCTTTTGGCTGTCTGCTTGGCGTCCTCCAGTTGGGGGATTCTTCTTCCGGCCTGCGTGTCGTGTACTGGCGTGGGTGCCATGTACCAGACTTCTCCGTGTGTTGTGTTTTCTTTGGCGGCTGTTGGGCCTAGGGCTGCTGCTACTTTCCTGCGTGTTCCTGTGACCTAGCGTATGGCTTTATTTATAAAGTCGGGCGTAATGCCTTTTCTTTAAAAAAAATGAAGGCAAGAAATTTCGCCATCGCATTTGACTGAAGAGTTGCTGTGCGCGGTGCCTTCCATGGATAGCGTCGATAAGGACGAAGGGTACCTGGGCGGCGGCGGAGGCCAAGGCGTGCAGCCGCGAGGGTGGAGCTGCGAATGTCCGGTGAGGCCTGGTAATACTCACACACGGAGATTGGAGAGAGAGGGAGAGACACGGTATAGACCAAAGAGGCGGGATGTGGGAAGGAAGGGGTGGGCGTGGTCAACACAGAGATCAGAGATCGATATCTGAATCTGCTGAATGAATCAAGCAGAGCGGGCAAACGGTGGGTGGTGCATCGGAATTCGTAAACTGTTGCAGTATCTCTATATTTTATGTAGAGTAATCAGATTAGCCATAGTGTGGGTACGTAGTGACCACTTAAGCGGCGCCCCGCAACGCTGACGCGACTCCGTCAAAATCAAAATTCTGCGATTGCCATTGCCAGCTAATATTTGAGGCGAGCGTGCGTGCGTGCCAATATTATATTCTAACTCCTACTAGTAGAGTATATGCATGTCAACAACAAATGTAGATTGGACAATATCACTATGATCGATTGATGCCACAAAATGAATAAACAACTCGAGAGCTTCCAGGTTGCAAATAACAGAGGGAGACAGCGACCGATCGGTCGCTCTGGGGTAGGGCTACAAATATTGTATGTATATATCCTCTTGGCGGGACCCACCTCGATAGACTAAGGAAGCTTCCACGACGGCGATCAAATCGAAGCAAAGCATTTTTCACTCCCACATTTCAGTGCCCCATTTTCACTCTTTTTTTCGTTTTATTTGAGAAAAAGTCTACGCGAATCGAAAGCCCAACCGACTACTTTTTAATCGATCGAGGAATGCCATAAGAAGCTTCCAATTGGACGATCAAAGCAGGCAGTTCTTTTTCTTTCGAAAACCAAATTAGTATTATTACGACATTTTTAATGCCAGTTTTGGAAGAAGGGCTGGCTAAGGTGAGAAGAGAGCGGGAGCAAGCCCACCAGAGCAAAATTTTCCAGTAAGCCACAAAGTGAAAATTACTACATGGTAAGTGATTTACAGCATCACTCGTTGTGTTTTCATGCCTCGGTCAGCAATGCAAAGTGACCGAGGCATGGAAACCTAGCTAGTCTAGGAGGCTGTTCGACAAAGAGTCGTACACCAATCAAATATTGCCACATCAATTTGTAACTCGAGTTCCGTAGGTTTGAGAGGTCCGGTTGTAGATGCTGTTAGTCCATAGGTGTAGCAAAGCTCTCGCCATGGTCAACAACCCCAAGTGACCGAGGCATGAAAACACAAAAAAGAAGGTTGCGCCGCCAACGGCAGTGGAAGAAAAGACTCCGACAAGGCGGAAAAACTCAACTCTCGAGGATCTTCTTCTAAATAGATGTGGAGCCTGCCTATTGTTTTTCTTTGCTTTTTTTTCTATTATTGGTGCTGAAAAAGGAAGAAGCAAGCAAGCTGAATACATAGATGGATGGATGGATGGATGGCTACTCAACATGCATGTCCACAAGTAGAAGTAGTAGCGGCGGCCGGGTTAGCGAGAAAATAGTACTAGTCTCTACTTCTAATGGAGCAGTTGGTAGTCTCGCTTCCAGGTTTTTTTTCGTCTCACCACTTTCGTCCTGTTTTTTTTTCGTAGGTTAACCGTCGTAGATTTTTTTCGATGCTGGTTTCTTATTCACCGGTTTATTTACCCCTCAGCTCTTTCCTTGCAAATCAGCACTTTCCAAACGTGCACGCAATCACGGATTTAAATTTACTAACTTATTCAAATAAACCGATACCTTCCATTATTGCAAATTTCTTTAGGAAACAAATAATAGATTTTAAGGAAACAAATAAAAGATTTTAAAGACGCATCATACTTTACTAACAATCACTAAAAATCAAATCTAAATTAATTAACCTTACCTTAAATCACTCAATCATTTTAATTAGAAAACATTTTCTTTCCTAACTGCACCACGCTTAGTGTGCACATAACAATCTGAAGTAATTAGAGTCACATGATTGAATTCATTTATTTAGAGCGACATGATTGAATTCATTTATAACAATAATCCTCACCAAAAGTGCGTTTAGCAATTTTAGAGGGCGGACCAAAACTCTGCCATCCGCTCACCCACGTTTGTTTAGGTACAGGAAAAAATGGCATAATATATGGAAACAACACGACCGGGGCGGCGGCGCAATCTTCGGGGATAGGGGATTGGAGGAGAAGGATTGGCCTGGCAGCATGACCGGGGTGCTTCCCCGCGGCCGCGGCCGTCCTCGCGATGCCACCTACCCGAAATCAATGCTGCTCCCTGCCGTCAGCCGAGGCGACGCCGCCTGCCCTCCTACCCACGGTCCGCTGCCGCGTGCGGCTAAGGCGGGAGGAGTAGCGACGGGGTCGAGGTCCTTCATGCGTTCCGGGATGGAGGCCATGATTTCATCGAGGTCGTTGCTGCCTCCTACACTAAGGGTGTGTCGCCGAGATTGAGGCGAGCATGAGGAGCTGTGGCCACCGCCATGGTCACCCCATCGCAGGGGATGGAGCACGCCGCTGGCCTACAACTTGTGGAAATCACTTTCTCTTCAGGTCGCGTGGTGACCGGATCTTGCCGATGTGTCCCTCCCCGACGACCTCCTCTTTGCCCGGTTGGCTGGCATGGATCTCGCCATTGCTGCTCTCAACTTCTCTGCCTTGAGCTCGACGGTCAGCCACCATGGATCCCCCAGCTGGAGGGTCACGTGAACCAGCCGTCCTCCCATGCTGCAGCGGCGAGAAGGTGACATGGCTCTCCGTGCACGAATAGTGGAGTTCAGTCAAGTACATATATACTTGGCCTCTACTGCTGATCCATGTACATGGAGAAGAACAGACAACCGCTCATTCGTGCTTCGTTCCACTCCTTTGCGCTACATTACTGGAGGTGACATTTTCCTATCTCTCTATGTTGTAACAAGCCTGCTGCCTGCATAGTTAATGGATTTTTTATTTAAATTTATCGCTGCTTAGTGCTTTGTTGCAATTGTTCACCCAAGATTCTTATATATAATCTGAGCGTATGTAGGCATACTTAGATTTGCTATTCCATTTTTTCTGGCGCATAGAAATAAGAGTATTGTCCAGGTTAGGTATTCAATTGAGTATGGTATTTGGATTGCTATCAGAATGTCTTTTCTATGCATGTGATTTCTCACATCTGGTTATAATATTTGTGAAGACGTGCATTGCACGTGCACTTGGAAGCGGGCCCGTGGCCCGCGCTGGACGGCGCCGACGCCGACCCGAGCCACCTCGTCCGCGTATTCTTGGAGCTTTGGCTGGTCGATTTTCATGAAATTAATTCCCTCAGTTCTGGTGGCAAATATAATACACATAATCCATATTGTTATGCATTAGCGTGTATGTGTGAAATAGATGGATTATGGTCCCGTACCCAATAAGATGGATATGTGTGTGTGTTAGAGCGAGAGGGAGAGGGGGATAGAGAGTGAGGAAGAGGGAAGGAGAGTGTGTCTGTGTGTGTGAGGATTTGATGGTAAAAAAAGTCGTCAATGTCGTAATATTGAACTCTTAAACTTAATGTGGCCCCGTTGCAACGCACGGGCATTCTTTTAGTAGTGATAATTGCGTGGTGGTGGCCACATGCAAGCCACAGGTACGTGCAGCTGCAACTGCACCCCGCAGACTAGTAGACTAGTAGATAGATACTCACATCACATGCATGTTGAGAAAATTTGGAAGTGCATCAGCATGCCATTCATTCATAATACTTATACCCTGCACAGCACAATAATAATTGTATGGAAAGCCGTTGGCATATGTACGTACAGTATATTATTGTTCTATAATAACTATCTTTTTGTTTGACGTATTGTAGTACGTACGAAACGAAACAGAGAGGCATACTATACTAGTTCTACTACATATACGTACATACAAAAGCCGTTGGCTGTTGCCGCCTGATTGCCCTCCGGTGCTGCTGCCGTGGCATGCAACAGGACGGCGAGAAAAAAAAACAGAAGGAAAACTGACTGATCGAGTGATCGGTCCATGGATGGGCACTATTTGCAATTAACTCAAAGCAGAGAGAGTGAGAGAGCAGAGGACGAGGAGGCGCCGGCAGATGAGCCAGCCGGCCATGGATGGAGCTAGCTAGCAATGGGGGAACAGCATCGGCGCCGTGCTGGCCAGCGCGGATTGGTCGTCGACATGGTGATGGTGATGATGATCAAAGGCCCCCATCAGCATGGTGGACGACGCGGACGGCTCGTCGGACACCCGGAGCAGCTCCTCCAGGTAGTCCGCGCCCAGGTCCTCCAGCTCCACCACGCCCGCGGACTGTACTGGCAGCAGCTGCTGTTGCGCCGGCATGGCTGCGGCCGACTGCTCCATCATCTTGGTGGGCTCTAGCGCCGTCTTCTTGGCCTTGTTGGGGGAGCGCTTGCGGATGGAGTGACGGCGCTTTAGGGCCAGCACAGGGGAGCCTCCCGGCACGTCGGGACGGAGCGCGAGGGTGCGGAGCGACTCCTGGACACGGTCGACGGGGTAGTTGAGCACCGCGGCGGCGCCCCGCACGGAGAAGGCGGCCTGGTCGTAGGCCATGGCGGCCGCCTCAGGGGTGTTGAAGGTGCCGAGCCAGACGCGGGCGCCCTTGCGGGTGGAGTCCCTGATCTCGGCGGCGAACTTGCCCCACGGCCGCTTGCGCACGCCGATGAGGCCCTTGGTGGCCGCCGGCGCGGGGTGTGGCTGCTGCTGCTGCGATGCACGGCGCTTGGTTGGGCTCTGTCCTGCGGTGGTGGGCATCCCGTGATGCTTCTGCTGCTGCTCGGAGGAGGAGTAGGAGGAGGAGGAGCTGGTTGAAGAGGAAGATGGCTCCATGTCCAATTCCAGGTCCAAGGAGTAATGGGCAGGTTCCACGTGAGAAGAAGCGCTGCCCGTCTGTATGTGCAGGAGGAGGGTGTTGAGGAGGTGCATGTCGTCGGTGTCACCCATGTCGAAGGCCGACGACATGGGTGAGGAGGTGTGGTAGTCGTCGGCCAAGGTCGGTGATGAAGTGTGGTAGCAGAGTGGCGGTGAAGCTTTGGGTTTGGGTTGAGGAGGAGGAGGCGTGGTGGTGGCACCGAAATGGACGAAGTGCTGCTCCATGGATGTATGGATGGAGAAGCAAGCAAGCAAGCAAGAGGAAGAAGAAGGAGAAGCTCCTCTGCTTGTTTGTTCGTAGCTCCAACCAAACCAAACCAAACCAAACCAAACCAAAGTGTGTTACGATGAGTATGAGCAGGGCATCTCTCCGGGCTTTTATAACCACCACCTCCTCATTTTGACTAGTCTTCTTCATGCCTTCCAGGTTCCAACACCCCCTCCCAAATGCAGAGTATGTATTTTATGCACCCATGTGTGGGGCCCATATATATATTACTGTACTGTACACAATAGTGGATCTATTCTACATACGGGGGCTGGAGAGGTTAGCAACGCACGTGACAGTGACCCCAAAGTTGCTGAAGTAGGGCGGCTGGATACGACAGAGGAGAGTGACGTCACCCTCTCCTCATCCTCTGTGCACATACACGTCGTCGCTTACCACATCGGAGGTGCCACCTGCATCCATAGAAGATCCCAACCTGCGCTGCGCAGGTGCTACTAGATTTTATTTCTTATCCACAATTCTTTTTCCGTTATTCTGAAAAAATGAATTCTTTGATCGATTTAGTATGCAGTGACGATGTCCACGAATCCTACGGGCGGGACCCACCAACACCAAATTTTGAACTAGCAACATAAGACTAATAATCATTTCCATCGCACCAATCCTGCTTTGTTTCACGGTGCAAGGCACACGTCGGTTCTAAAATCCTAGTTTGACAAATGACTATCGATAGGAAATGGTATATCACTTTTGCGTCACTGGATCATAATTTATCTTGGATTCAATTCTTCATCAAACTTTGACTTTTCCAAGTAAGAACACCGACAGACCAAGAAATTTGGGGTCGTTAACCCTTTGAGGGGACTACCGGAAGGCTACTCTAATCATTTCACCCATACCCATCCTACTCCGTTCAACAGTGTAAGGCACATAACGTTGTTAAGTTCAAGCAACTCGGACAAGTGGCCATCATCAATTAAAAACGATTTATCATTTCTACATCACAAAACCAAATTTTCTCAGATTCAGTTGATCATAAAGAAAAAAAAAATACTTTTCGAGCGCATGAGCGGAGCTATTTTCACATCAATTTACCAATAAATTTTCTCAAAATGTATGTTATGGAAATATTTTCATGATGCTCAGTCTAACGGTAAATTTACACCAAAGCAAACAAGGCTTCTTCTCACGTATCAGCTAGCTGTTGCCTTGGGTACACATCCACATTAGTATATTTATGATGAACAAACAAATACATGTGCTTGTACAGTAATGTCATGTAGCCTAGCCTAATGATTCAGTCTGACTATTCTAAACACCCCAACATGCAATTATTAGCCACATATCCAGGCTCTCTCAACTGCCCCAAAAGGTGGTGCGTGTGCTCTGGCATTGGCAACATATACACAGAACCGGCTGGCCAGTATGTGAGAGGCCAGATATATAATACTCCTACATACTGTTAGTGCTCCTAATTATCCTCCCTGGCTAGCTAGCTAGTTGACAATATTGCAACTTGTTGTTAGCTACTAGTAGCTAGTAGTAGGAATAGAGGGACCAACCGGCCGGTTTGGCTTTTGGGTGCTCACTACCTTTTCATGCTATAGTACTATGATGTGGACATGCTAAAGGTTTTGGAACGATATTTCATTATCATAACGCACGCTCGATCCATCCATCCTAGATAGCTTATAGTATTGTTTTTCAAAATGTCCCACTTGGAATGAAGACATTAGATTATCAATCATGTGTCTATGTGTTGCTCTCCCGAGTCTCGTGGCCGATGACTTTCGGTGAAAATTCTTACGGCACAATATCATGCTCGAATCAAGATGACGCACAACTATGTAATTTTATGTCTTTCCTTTTTCTTCTGAAGTACTTTGACAACCCCGCGAACCAGGGAGAGGCCCTGAACTCGCCGTCCTCATCGGCAAGAACACCACTATCGATCAGGTTTTCTGATACACGATGGTACGTACACAAGGAAACATTAAGATATAATCCCTCTGTTTCTAAATATAAGACCTTTTTTTTTTAAATTCCAATACGGACTACATACGGAGCAAAATAAGTGAATCTACATCCTAAAATATATCTATACATCCGTATGTAGTCCCTATTGAAATATCTAAAAATGCTCATATTTAGAAACAGAAGGGGTACTTTGGAACGAGAAGTAAAAAAAGACCCGGAAGTAACGCTTTGAAACAAGGCAACTTCTTAAAACAATACAAAAAGTAGCTCGAATCTTAAAGCAACAGCAGACGATGAATCCGTTCATGGTAGAATTGGTTTTCCCTACGACTAGCTAGATGCAACCTTTCATTGATAGTTACACAAAAACAGTTCATATAATTTTGAAATGCATGCTAATTAATTAACATGACGCTTAATATCATGTACGAATCAAGATGACAAGCAACAATGTAATTTTATGCGTTTTAATTATGTTCTTCTGAAGTACTTGGGCAACCCCGTGAACCAGAGGGAGGATCTGGACTGGACGTCCTCAACGTCAAGAACACCACTAGCAATAGGGTTTGCTGATACACGATGAAACATTACGACACACTTTGAAACAGGAAGAGAATAGTAATGTAATACTTTGAAACAAGGCAAATTCTTAAAACAGTGGGAAAAAAAAGTAGAAGGAATTAATCGATGGAGCCATAGACGGGATATCCCGTGCTTTTGTCCACCACCAGCTAGTTGCAACCTTTCCTCCTTTGCTAGACATACAAACAACAACTTATGTAATTCCGAAATCCATGCTAATGAAGAGTGCACATAACATATAGTAGTACGTATCTTGATATAGTAAAGAAAGAAGATGGTTGAGTATGCATGTGATGTGTCGTGATCTGTGCGCGGCTTCCAGGAAGCAGCAGCAGGCAGCATCAGGTGTGATGTTTCCTCATGTCTGCTTGCATCTGCATGGCGTCGCTCGCTAGCGAGAGCTCAAATTAAAGAGGGACCGATCTACCGAGGAGAGGAGGAAGGTGGCGCGCTACTTCGCGCGGGGAGCAGCCATGCCATGCATGCACACATCCCTATACACACTTACCACACATACCTGACCGAAAGAAACGGAACGGGATAGAGTAGGAGTATATTCATGCGTGGGTGGCGACACAGCGCATCAACTGAGCGCGACACAAGCAGAAGCAGTCAGTGATATGAGTGAGCCATCCAGGGCAGTGAGTCTGTGGAACGGTTCGTTGTCGACCCGATCCGTCGCCATCCTTGGTCCAAAACAAGAAAAAAAGCCGCTTCCCATTGGTTCTCACTTCTGAGGAGGGAGAAAAATAGTGTATATGGATTGATGGATGCGCCTACAGGTGCAGTGCACTACCTATTGTCGCCTGACCACGACGTGCCGGCGTCCATCCTCCTACCTAAATTATTTCTAGAAACGGAAATTAATTCTCTAGTTAATCCGGGCCACAAATCAGTATATAGCCCTTGCATGAAATTCCAATATCCAGTGCACGTGGACAAACAAGAGAAATTTTAATTAGTATAAAGAAAACAATAGCACTAGTACACCATTCTTTTCAATAAATAAACACCTTTTAACACCTCAGGTATATGCACACAACCTACCAAGGTTCACTTTTAGTTACGTAATTCGATAAAAAGTCGAGTGGTCAGTTCTTTTTGAATGAAATATCTAAAATGCCAGGCGACTATTATTTGGAATCAAGGTGGTAAAAAACCGAGCGGCTAAAATCTTAGAAACAAAGATATCGAGTGGCGAAAACTTGGAGTAGAAGATATTAAAAGTGAAGCAAGTAGAGATGTCTACCACATACATGCCAAGTATGATATGTTGAAATATATTGTCCAAATCCCTCCACCAGTTCCTACTTTGGAGTAACGGGCTCGAGCATGATTTTAATAAACAAAGAATTCCATCACTACAATCTCCAAACACCTGAACCATGTTTTCCCTTATTAACCTCCGCCTTTCTGCAATGACACCAATGATCGCAATAAGTCGGTGCACCTATTGTCAGTGAGACACATCAGCTTTTTGTCGAAAAATCATACTGTCGCAGGCGTGTGGCATGTATATCCAAATATCCTAACAATTAGCCATGGCCCCAAGTAGAGCCTATGGGTGAAGTCTCCATCAGTTTTCGGGCAAATATGCGGCGCCGGATGGACATTACTTCTTTTGAAGACGTCACCATACTCTATCCTCGTTAAACTATTTAAAAATCTATTTACATAGAAAGTTTGGTATATAATACCTAATGCAAAAGTGTTTTCACTACTTGGAGCAGCGAGCCATTTGTGAACAACAACTTTAGAGAAAAACGGTCGAAATAACCTTAAAAAAATGCCCAACAAGAGCTATATGTATAATTTTTCATGTGGTACATTGCTTTTTAAAAAGCAAATTCCTTGCCCCACATTCTTGGTTGCCTCCACGGGAAAAAGAGAAAGCAATGTTTTTTCTCCAGAAATTGGAAACTGCGAGTGCACAAATTACTCAAACATTTCCACTTGGTCCAGGTTACCATTGTGTGGGAGGGAGGGCATCATGCTAGGAAGGTTGAACTTCCTTGCATATGGGAGGCGTGATGATGCGTCCAAGAACGAGTCTAGTACTAGATTGACCAACTGCTTAGAGATAGTAGATGAAGCTGCCACGTTCAGTGGACAAGGAATAAGGAATATTGTGTTGACGGCTGCCTTGAATTTGGAATTACTTCCTTTTTCTTTAATTTTTGGAACTTCCCATGATGGTCTAAAATTTACATAGTAGAGAGCAGCCTCTTGGTCTTTGATGTGTAGCAGATAGCGAGTTGTGTTGTTCATTTCCACAAACCAACTCAAAATGCCATGGAGGGTTATGTTACGATGCATGCATGAATGGTGGTTTCAGTAGTAAGAAGGCTCTGCAATGGCGTTGGATCTCATTTTGGCGGCGGCAATGGTTGTTCGCTGGTCCATGGATCTCGATGTATTTTTTTATTATATTTGAGGCGCTTTGTACTTTCGACGAATCTTTATAATAGATCTAATCCTTTTCGTACTTCTTTTTCTGAAAAAGAGTACTCCAAACTTTATCATGCAATGAAGATGGATTGTTGGCCGTTTCTAGTTGGAGAGTCACAACTTACAGTTATTACTAGCAGCTATGTGAGGTTTGCATGCATGGGTAGATGTATGAGAGTATCTAGTATCTACAGCCGCGGACAACAAATCCGATCCCTCAAACGCTCGAGAACGCGTCCGCGGACAGTGATCGGTCACGCCTTAAATTTGCTTCTCTGCATTCGGATACCTCATACTAGAACACTTAAATCCATACAAAAGCATGGAAAGGTCGTAGCGCCAAATGCAGCCTCAGTCGGATCAGAGATACCTCATACTAGTCCGTCTGGGTCGCATTTTCGTGACCGGTCACTGACTAGACCGTCCGCCCCCGGCGTTTGAGGCGGGTTTGGTGTGCCCGGCTGTAGATGCTCTCAAGTGTTGCACACACACAATCTCTCTCTCTCTCTCTCTCTCTCTCTCTCTCTCTCTCTCTCTCTCTCATGCATTCCTAGAATGTTTCTTCTAGATGAGCACTAGATGAAAGCATTAATTCATGGGAGGAAACGAAAACGATCGATGTAAGGGAAGGTTCTTGGATGGTGGTGGAGATGTGAAGATGCAAGCAAGAAGCAGGTGGTGATACGTACATTGAGTGCAAGTGGGAGCAGACAATGTTGGTGCCGGACAATGAGGGTCCAGGTGCAAGGTATCTGCCCTCCTCCGTCCGGCACTGGCACTGGCACCATGCACATCAATCCGATTCAATTCAACGCCCCCTCAAAAAGAGGAGACGAATTTTATACTATACTTGCGGCTAGCTAGTGGCCCATCCATGCAACTGTAGCTCGAAAGTGTCCTCCCTTTTGTTTCATGGCGATTCTTCTTCTCCTCCTCCTCCTCCTTCTGCACTCATCACCTGCAGGACAGGTATCTATCTATCTGCATATGAATATTTATATTCATTTAAGAAAAGGAGTGTGGCCTGATTTTCTCCTGGTGATCTCAGTTTGTCACATACTGCTGTACCTCTTTCCTGCTTCCTTCCTTCATCTCAGGAATAATCGAGTCCTACTCATCATCGTCTCATCTCTTTTCTTTTGTTTTCATACTCATCCATCCATCCATCTCTTATTCATCAGTACTATTTACTAGGAGTACTTAGCTAG
Source organism: Triticum aestivum (assembly GCF_018294505.1). Classification (NCBI taxonomy): domain Eukaryota; kingdom Viridiplantae; phylum Streptophyta; class Magnoliopsida; order Poales; family Poaceae; genus Triticum; species Triticum aestivum. The sequence continues at coordinate 856,716 of NC_057804.1, forward strand.
TTGTTGAGTATATGCCGCCACTCTCCTCCTCTTTTCATGGATTCCTGGTCCAAAGAATATATATGCAGTGATGTCTCTTCCTCATTTGAACTGTTCCTTCGGTCAATGTAACAATGTTGTTCCTTCACTCAAGCAATAGTACTAGCTAGCTAGAATAATCACATCTTTTAGTCAATGTAACAAAAATGTTCTTACGTAATGCACTTGTTCACTCGCTAGTTGGTCCAACACCCATCCACGTCCGTCTGCATGATCATTGCTCAATTCACTCGAGCGTATGCAAGGAATCACCTAGGGAAGCTTCTTCTTCATCAACATATATAATGGCTCGCTTCAATGTGTGTAGGCGTCGCTAGCTACATGGTCCAAGGACATGGATATATTTTTTGTTGCCCCTGGTGTTTCTATCTACTCCCATGCATGATGTTTGATGAGTATATAGATCTCAAGTTTTTCCTGCAGTGGGAATCAACTGGAGGCAAGGAATCACGTAGGGAAGCTTCTTCTTCTTCTTCTTCTTCTTCACTGCCAAAGTGCCAATCCGTTCCGTTCCGTTATGTATGCATGGCTGCAGAAAAGTCAGCTCCCTCTATATGGAGTAGTACTATCTTAAATTAATGTTGGTCAAACAGAAATTGACCGGGGACCTGTTCTTGCTCAACCTGCTAAATAATTCTGGCTGCCAGCTGCTGCTTAACTAGCTAGCCCGCCTGATGTTGGTCCTCAAATCTAGACTTTGAACTGGCAAGCTGCTTACATCTAGAGCTCTGACTGACTGTAGCTAGGCATGACAAAATAATAATAATCGATTACGTTAGTATTGCGTCTGCGTATAGTGAAAGCGTAGATTGACCAACCTCCCATTCCCATACGTAGATCAATTCTTCAGCCTCTTGTCCTACTACTTATTCCTTGTCCATGTACGTTGACAGCTGAATCTGTTTCCGTTTCCGGCACCTCCCACGAAGCTCACTTCCTTTTTCTTAGAAAAACTGTCGCTAACACTTACTCCATCTTGTAATTAACTACTGTAATGTTTTATAATAGCTTGTTCATCCAAAAAGCTACAATCAACAATCAATCAATCAGTGAGATGAGATGCGGCACGCCGGAAGGTTCCTAATTAAAGTATGCATTCCATCCACACACTACACTATGCTTTACACAGTCACACAGTCTCTATGGATAATAATGCACTAGCTACTATATATCTGCTTCTATCTGCTTCTACACTATGTCAAAACAAATTAACCGTACCCACATATAGATTGCACAAATTGCTAGAGCAAACTATGTACTATGACTTCTTGTTTCTTTTTTAACAAAAATACCAATACATACTCGTTCACACACACCATGCACAACACACAATGTCTACCGGAATCTGGAGCCACATAGCTTTAAGATCGACAAAGTCAACATCAACATGCTGATTTACTGAGAGAAAAGAACATTAAACACAAGGTTGGATCATCGATCCGCTAGTAGCATGCATGAATTACCCCACTAGTCATTTTTTTAACCAATATAAATACTAATTCTTCTCAACTACTCCCTCCGTTCCTAAATAATTGTCTTTTTAGAGATTTCAACAAGTGACTACATACGGAGCAAAATGAGTGAACCTACACTCTAAAACATGTCTACATACATCCGTATGTTGTAGTCCATTTGAGATGGCTAGAAAGACAATTATTTAGGAACGGAGGTAGTATCATCCCAGCATGTCCTACCAAATCCAACAATTCACTGAAGATAGTGAATCTCCCGGTTGGCTCAGAGACTAGGTTTTTTTTTTTTTGAGGGGTGGCTCAGAGACTAGTGGAGGAGCTGCACCGTCAAAGGAGGGCTTACACAATGGGCCTGAAAATCCCCATCCTGTTTTGTGCCCGCTGCGCCGGTTAAAGCTGTTGGCGCAAACCGGCGCACACACCCTTCCCCTTTGGGCTCGGCCCATTAACTCTTTTTTCTTCACAAATGTATCAAGCACGGAGTTCTTTTTTGTCGTCCAACCTGCGTGGCACGTCGCATGTGCAGTGTTTTTCGGTTTCTGACCCCAGCCTGTTTTGTCAAGTTTCTACAAGCTTCCGGCCAGATTTGACAGGCTTCTGTCCATATATTTTTTCTTTTTTTGGACGGTTTTGTTCACCTTTTCCTTTTTCTTTTCATGTCTATATTTTAAATGAGTAAATGTTTCAAATTTGTTTTTTTTAATTTGTGAACTATTTTTGATTTCATGTTTTTTTCAAATGCATGAACTATTTTCAAAAATCATGAAGTTTTTCATATTCTTGATTTTTTTTGTCAATTTTATGAACAATTCTTCAAATACGTGACTATTTATCAAGTCTAAGAACTTTTTTCAAACTTGAAAATTTTCCCTTTTGTGGACTTTAAAAAAAATCATGAACTAATTACCGAATTTCATGCATTTTTTTCAATTTTCACGAACCTTTTCACGTTTGGTTAGATATTTCAAATATTTTCAAAATTCATGAACTTTTTCAAATATGTGAACTTTTTTCTAACTGTTTTTGAACATTTTTCTTAAATCCTTTTTTCTCCAATAGTAAATGGTTAACCGGTCAACTATGAACCAGGTGACCAGAGAACCAAAAAACACACATCATGAGTTGTGCTCGTTTGCTGGTTGGCTGGTCCATGAGAGGAGCCGCGTGAACACCAGTTTGTGGTAATAAAAACAAGAAAATGGGATGAATGAGATTCAAACCTTATGTTTAAAAAAAGTCAAAGAAGAAATTAAGTGTTTGATTTCAGCCCAAGTCAGCCGTGCCAAAAATCATCTAATATTTCTCTCTCTCACCATGGCTATGCAGACATTGGTGAATAAGTTGGAGTGAGCCAGGCAACATGCCGAAACCCCGGCGAATGAGCAATGCCAAAGATTGGAGAGAAAAATCTTTATAGACAATGCGAGTACACCAAAGAACATTTTATTTACTTATACATAAGGTAGACAATTGTTTAGTGTAGAATTTTCTCCTCACTTACACCAAGACAGACAACCATACACTATAGAAGCATATACCTAGAATTATTACAAGATACATTTCAGAACTCCTAATTAACATATTTAATAATATTCTCCTGCAAAAAACATATTTAATGATATTCAAATAGTTCAGAAAAAATATATGCTATTATTCATTTTGAGACATAAATTAATACACAAAGTTATACCTTTGATTTTATTATTATTTTAAAATATAAGAGGAAAAAAAGGGTCACAAGTTATTGAAATATTTTTTTCTTTAAAAGATTGTGTATGATACTACATTTTATTAATGAATTTGTTGCGAAATGCTGAAACCATATTGGTATGATAATGTCAAAGATATATAAATCATATGTTGATATAGCAATAGCAATCTTCATGTCATGGCAAATTGATCTTGATATTATTGATTTTCTATTCGCTTTAAAAATGTCTCAATGAGAGACTACTTCTTCCGAATCTCATGAAATCTAGGCTCCTCTTGCAAAATTAGGTCCTGATGGTAGCACGAATGGTATCGTTAGGTTAGCTCACCATGTTAATAATCACGACTAGCACGAATGCTTCTTTTTTAGGAGAACAATGCCTGATTGTATTATTGGAGTTTTTTTTTGTTTTGTTTTCTGGATAGTGCCATTCGGTATTTCCTTTTTTTATTCTTTTTCGTTTTTTAAATGTGTGAAATTTTTAAAATTCAAAAATTTACTGAATTAATGAAAATATTTGAAATTCATGAATTTTTTTCAAAATCGTTAAATTCTTGAAATCTATGGACTCTTTTCAATTTTTTTGAACTTCTTCGAATAAGTTAACTTTTTCTCAAATCTGTGAACATTTTCCAAATTTGTTAAACTTTTACTTCTGATGATTATTATTTTTCAAATCTGTGAATTTTTTGAAAATTTCATGAACTTTTCTTTTAAAAAATAATGAAAATTTCCAGATTATTTGAACTTTTTGCCAAATATTTGACTTTTTTTGGTTTTTGCAAACTTATTATTTCCAAATTCATGATTTGTTTTTGAAATTTGTGAACTTTTTAGAACCCGTGATTTTTTCCAAACTTTCTGTGAACAATTTCTTAATTCATTTTACTAAAAACTTCAACGGTCAACCTGTCAACGGTGGGCCGGTGAACCCGAAAAACCACACATCATGAGCAGCGCTCTTCTGGTGGTGGGCCGGCCCATGAAGTCAGCTGTGTGTGCGCCAATTCGCGCTAGCTGCGCATGAGGCGCTGAAGAGCTGCTCTCTGTCTCTCCCTGTGTATGTACCTGTCATGGATCTGGAAACTACCAATACCGGGTTTCAAGCGGAGAGAAAGCCTATTTATCACTGATTTTTCAGGGTTACATTTATCATCTATACTAAATACTAATATAAATGTTCTTTATGTTAGATCACACATTTGTTTTAGTTTTTGGGCTGCACAAAACATAAGTATTTATTATTAATGAAAACAAGTGGATTTATGCTCCTTTTCCAAAAAAAAGTGGATTTATGCTACAGGTGTGTTTGTGTCTATGTGTGTGTGTGTGGGTATTATTGTGGACCTTATAATACGGGCTTGTTACAATTCTCGAAAACGAAGTCCAAACGCCTTGATGCCAAAGTACCGTACTTTTCTGTTAAAAAACAAGCCTGTTTTGTACGTAATGGCAGTGAGAATAAAAATAACAAAATTGGATAAATGAGATTAAAACATTTACTTCTCAAAATTTTCCATGAAGAAATTATATGTTTGATCTGAGCCCGAGTCAACCCTACCAAAAACCATCTAAGCTTTTTCTCTCTCACCATGACTATGCAAACATTGGTGAATAAGTTGGAGTGAGCCGAGCAACATGCCAAAACCCCGCTGAACAAGCAATGCCAAAGATTGGAGAAATATAAATCTTTATAGACCATGCGAGTACACTGAAGAACATTTTATTTACTTATACCTAAGGTAGACAATGGTTTAGTCTAGAATTTTCTCCTTACTTGCACCAAGACAGGCAATAGTGAACTATAGAAGCATATATTGAGAATTATTACATAATTCATTTTAGAACTCCATGTTAACATATTGGATGATATTCTAATGGTTCGTAAAATATACAATTATTCATTTTGAGATGTAAATTAATTCATGTACATACGTAGTTGCATCTTTTATTTTATTATTATTTTAAATTTCAAGAGCAAAAAAGAGGATTGTATGTTTTTGGAATATTTTTTTCTTTAAAAGGTTATGTATAAAACTAGATTTTAAAAAATTGATGCAAAAAGATGAATCCATATTGGAATGATAAATGTCAAAGATATAAATTACATCTTGATACTCCCTCCGTTCCATAATGTAGTGCGTATAGACTTTTAAAGAAGTCAATTTTGCAGATTTTGGAGAAGTTTATAGAGAAAACTATTTATATCTACAATACCAATATATAAAATATGAAACTACATCATAGGATGAATCTAATGATATACCTTTGGCATTCTAGATGTAAATATTTATCTCCACAAACTTGGTCAAACTTTGTCAGGTTCCACTTCTAAAAAAATCTATGTGCACGGCATTATGGAATGGAGGAAGTATATTGCTAAATTAATTGTTAAATGTAATCGGAAACTATACTCACAAAGCAATATTCATGTCATGGCAAATTCATTTCGAAGTTGCCTCGAAAACGGTCTCAGTGTGAGACTAGTCCTTCCGAATCTCATGAAATCCTGACTCTTAAAAAAAAATTGGTCTTTATGTTAGCACAAATGATATGGTTAGATTAGCTCAATATGTTAGTAATGACAACACAATTTTTGATAGACTAGAAAACCGATTATACAATGCCTAACCGCAGCAGACAGTACCAGATAACGACCGTCTACAGTTACCCTAGGACACACACCACCCAAGACAAAAAAGTGGAGTACTAGTACATCATAACGGTAGCAAGTAGACCCAGACCAAGAAACGAGCGTCTCCGGTTCTCCTAGCACACCTCTGACTTCCTAGATCCTCCAAGCTTCAGTAGCAGACCAGATCCTCCCAGCTTCTCCTCCTAGCTCACGCCGTTTTGAAAATGAACGTAATTAAAAGGGGCCAGGGTCAGAAGGATGAACATAGGGAGGAATGGATGGATTTTACCAAAAACATTCGCCTGGTAGCCCACGAGCGCGGCCTCCAGGCTGGTGATGTTCCCGCTACAACGCTAGCAGGGCAGCCCCCTATTGTACTTGCAGCTGCTGGATCTGGTTGTCGCACTCGGCCATGCGCTCCTCCAAGCGAATGCCCCAGTTCCTCAGCTTGAAGGCGATCAAGCCGAGTGGAATGCTCACCGCCTACGTGACGAGAACATAGATGATGTGGTAGGCCATCGTCAACCAGAACCGCTTCATGTCGCTGGTCATCTCCATCATTCTGCAAGATTGCAAGAGAAGACAAGTGTTAGAATGTATAATCCGAGAAAATAGAGAAGAAGGAATCGGGTCAAGAGGGGCATCATGTTTCTCTAAGCGCTCTTCATCATGTCTCCACTCCGCATTATTGAGTCATCCAGAATGAATCGGAATTCTCAAATATTTAATCGAGAATTGGCCTTGTGCGCAACCAAATAGATCAGCGCATTGTGCACCCGCCTCTTTGGCTTCTCCAAAGCAAACAATTCACTCTTATGGGTGTTAGTTTTCAGACTAGACAATTGCTCCAAGGTTGAAAGCAATAGTTTCAGATTCCTCGCCTTATCAAGATTATGTTTCATAAAAAAGAATCGTACTACAGGGCCCCATCCACAAGGTGTGACACCACTCCTGCAATTCGACTGTCCTGCATGCTTGGCACGTTCGATAAGGATTGACAACATGTCAGCAACAATCAAAGGGTAAAAAATAGCATAAACACTAGCACTTTTTGAATTAAATTATGGTTCCAAACAACGACCAAAAATTTGTTTGTCGCTGATAACTACCAAAAAGTGTGGTTGGCCAGGAGCAAATGTGGCAAGTCAATCGATGGAGAAATTTGTGAATGTACACGTGAGACCCAGCTAGCGCAGGCGTACGTAGGCGTGTGTCACTAAACTGGATCTGTATGTGGGTGAGAGAATAGTCAAGAGCCAGGGATGTAGCTCTCCCGCTGACGTATATGATGACCTAGCAACTACTAACCCAAAAAGCAAACCAAATCGCAAACCACCTGGATCTGGATGGCTGGCTAGCCTATCGATCGGCGGGTATATTTTACTCCGTCCGTAGTAATAGCATTTTTTTAATCTACACGTAGTACCAAGAGCAAGTACAATAGAGCTGAGTCAGCGGGCTATAAGAAATAAACTAGTATATTTCTGCTTAGTTGGAGGAAAGAGAAGATGAGAGAGAAGGTAAGCGGGCTCTTCGTTAAGAGCCAGCTCTAGCACGTGCTCCTAGGCACTTTGTGAGAATGAAAAATGGGCCACATAATAAAAAAAATAATACACTCTTTTGATCTATTATTGTACATGTTGACTATAAGATGAGCTGTAGATGACATGGCACTGGCTTATAGCCATCAGCTGGCTATACTATTAACCATGCTCTAATACGAGTACGACCCCAAACACGTGTTTTACGTTTTTTTACCGATGGATGGATCAAGAGGACATGCATGCACATTCACCGTACCCATCCACCCAGCAGCTTGGTAAACGCACGTACTCCTTGGCATCTCCTAACCAAATGCTTTGCTCCTATTAATAATACAACTTTACCTGTTTTTACCCTCCAAAAAATATACTACTAGCACTACTTAACAATAAGTAGCTGAGGGAAGATGGAGTAGGACATATGCATGCACGCACCGGTCTGCTCTCACGTGCGAATATTTACTCTTATTTTTTATGTGTGCATGTATGCATCCCGTATGTAGCTCTTGACTATAGGCAGCATGCTAGGGCCTAGGGGGTGTGCACGCATGACGCTTACACACACGCAGGTACGTGCACTTTGCCGAGACAGACAGACAACAATGCACCCAACTCCGGCCGCCACTTTGGTAAACGTACTTACCTACGCATTACTCTGAATACTTATTGCGTAATGTACTAATCAAATGATCCTACCTGATAGTACTACTAATAGATTTAGCCTCCAAAAATACTTGGCCATACTATACCAAGCTGCTAGCTGAGTACGTACAACTGCCATGTTACTCCGTATGCATGCATGTCTGCTCTCACGTGCGAATATTTGTATGCATCTTCTAATTCTAGGAGTAGCTAGCTAGGGGGTGTGCATGTACGCACCTTAACTTCATTCCCTTAGCTAGCTAAGACTCTCTTTAATTAATTACTATTTGCACTTAGCAGCTCGACTTCTTCTCGGATGCACCATTTTACCGGATGCTTCTACTACCTCCGTCCTGGTTTATTGGTCCCATTATATTTTGTGCCAAATTTTGATCATGAATTTAACTAACAAAATGTTTATGCATGTTCAAATACAAATTCAATGATATAATTTTTGTTGACATACATTAACATTTTGTTAGTTAAATATTTGGTCAAAATTTGTAGCTAGCTAGCTAGCTAGCTAGGTATACATAATATAGACTACTAATAAACCAGCACGGAGGTAGTAGCTAGCTAGCTAGCTAGGTATACGCAATATAGACTACTAATTCGATCTTCAAATATCTATCGAGTTGGCTTGCGGGAACATCGACTTCTGTGCGTACGAGGTCGCCAAACATAATACTATAGATGAATAAAAATCAAGGATATTAACTTATTACTTGGGCAAGCTAATTTTTAGATGATAACAGTGTAATTGCAATCATGAAAAATAAGGTAACTAAGTTTTGAATTTCCGTTTAACATGCACATCTTTGGTGCAAAACCGTGAAAGGTTTCACGAAAAAAAAGTTAAAGTTGTAAGAAAAATCCCACAAGAACAAAACAAAAAACATTTCTCAAGTACAGATATACTACATCCGTCGTGGTTTATTAGTCGCCTTGTATTTAGGCTGTATTTAGACCATGATTTAACTAATAAAATATAAGTTATACATAGCAAGAATAATATCATCGGAAACTATGTTCAAATACAAATCCAATGGTATAATCTTGCATTAACATTTTGTTAATTAAATTCATGATCAAATTTTGGCACAAAATTAGAAGGGGACCAATAACCAGGACGGATGTAGTAGTTTGTGAGTAATTAATTAATTAATGCAACAATAACCAACATTAAGAGCTTATAATACATGAGCGGTTAAGGGAGTATTTTTAACCGTCGAATGCACGATTATAAAAGAAGATTTAAACTTTTGAAAGTACAATGTCAAAAATATCTCTTGGAAAACAACATAGACGCACGAGTGCGCACATAACGCCGCCATACTCACACATCGTCTACTAAAAACTGGAGTCGCGGGTTTTCAGGATTGACAAAGTCACCGCACGAACCTTGTTATAGACGAGAATACAAACACCCAAGTTCGAACCCAAGGGTTGATCCGTCCCAGGCTGGGGTATAACCACCCTCCTAACCATACAACATCATGTTGGTTCTTGTTTAGAAGTATCATGAGTGTACTGTTGGGGAACGTGGTATTTCAAAAAAAATCATACGATCACGCAATATCTATCTAGGAGATGCATAGCAACGAGACGGGAGAGTGTGTCCACGTACCCTCGCAGACCGAAAGTGGAAGCATTTGGTAACGCGGTTGATGTAGTCAAACGTCTTCATGATCCAACCGATCCAAGTACCGAACGTACGGCATCTCCGCGCTCAGCACACGTTTAGCTCGATGACGTCCCTCGTGCTCTTGATCCAGTTGAGGACGAGAGTGAGTTCCTTCAGGACGACGGCGTGGCGATGGTGGTGATGATGTTGCCGGTGCAGGGCTTCGCCTAAGCACTACGGCGATATGATCGAGGTGTGTAACTGTGGAGCGGGACACCGCACACGGCTAAGGCAAAACTTGGTGTGTTCTAGGGTGCCCCCTGCCCCCGTATATAAAGGAGGGAGGGGGAGGCCGGCCGACCCTTGCTAGGCGAGCCGGGCGAGGGGAGTCCTACTAGGACTCCAAGTCCTAGTAGGATTCCACCTCAAGGAGACGGGGGAAGGAAGGGAGAAGGGGGGCCGCGCCCCCAACCCCTTGTCCAATTCAGACTGGGCTTGGGGGGGGGGGGCGCCACCTCCTGGCCGCTGCCTCTTCTTACCACTAAGGCCCATCAACTCCCTGGGGGTTCCGATAACCTCTCAGTACTCCGGAAAATACCCGAACTTCTTCGGAACCATTCCGATGTCTGAGTATAGGCTTCCAATATATCAATCTTTATGTCTCGACCATTTCGAGACTCATCGTCACGTCTGTGATCTCATTCGAGACTCCGAACAAAATTCGGTCATCAAAACACATAACTCATAATACAAAATCGTCATCGAACGTTAAGCGTGCGGACCCTACGGGTTCGAGAACTATGTAGACATGATCGAGATACATCTCTGATCAATAACCAATACGGAACCTGGATGCTCATATTGGCTCCTACATATTCTACGAAGATCTTTATTGGTCAAACCGCATAACAACATACATTGTTCCCTTTGTCATCGGTATGTTACTTGCCCGAGGTTCAATCGTCAGTATCATTATACCTAGTTCAATCTCGTTACCGGCAAGTCTCTTTACTCGTTTTGTAATGCTTCATCCCGCAACTAACTCATTACTCACATTGCTTGCAAGGCTTATAGTGATGATCATTATCGAGAGGGCCCGGAGATACCTCTCCGATACACGGAGTGACAAATCCTAATCTCGATCTATGCCAACCCAACGAACACCTTCGGAGACACCTGTAGAGCATCTTTATAGTAACCCTGTGACGTTTGATAGCACACAAGGTGTTCTCCGGTATTCGGGAGTTGCATAATCTCATAGTCCGAGGAACATGTATAAGTCATGAAGAAAGCAGTAGCAATGAAACTGTAACGATCATAATGCTAAGCTAACGAATGGGTCTTGTCTATCACATCATTTTCCTAATGATGTGATCCCGCTCATCAAATGACAACACATGTCTATGGTTAGGAAACATAACCATCTTTGATTAACGAACTAGTCAAGTAGAGGCATATTAGGGACGCTATGTTTTGTCTATGTATGCACACATGTATTAAGTTTCCAGTTAATACTTAATACAATTCAATTCTAGCATGAATAATAAACATTTATCATGAAATAAGCAAATAAATAATAACTTTATTATTTTTTCTAGGGCATATTTCCTTCATGTACCAATTCAAGATTTTTATATTAGCATAGATAGGTACTGAAAATACTATTTCTCGCAACTCTTCAAACACCCGTCAGTGAATTAAATGTTTCATACTGAGAATACTTATTTGGATTGATTACCTGAAGCAAGCTAATTAAGCGAGGTGGCAACGTTGCATATCCATTGGAAAGACTTGCCTCGTCATGCAATCATGCATGGAAAACTTTCATTTTTTTAATTCTAATATGCTACTGATATTTAATAAACTTTTATGATCACATATAATTCTAGTTCTAGATATTATATGGCAATTCAAATACTTATCTCTTTTGAACACACTACAATTATTGCAGATACCCACATGCATGCATGCACATGAACTCACATAATCGCACACACACCCTACCTCTATGAGCACCATCGAAATACTGAGCCGGCATCACATCTAGGACGGAGCCACCAATCATGCTCGTCGATGGGAACGTCTCCTCGCATTGAACGAACATCGTCAAAAATCTGAAATAAATCCAGAAAAAGGCGAGCACTATCTAGGACATTAACCCTGTTAGGTTGGTTCCACCACAAGAAACCTAACCATCTGAGCTACGCTCAGTTTGCTTAATTTAGATACTTGTTATATATTAACTAAATCTCATTTGAATACATTACAAGTAATTTGTGCAGCAACGTGTGGGGTACTATCTAGTTAATGAAATGCTGCATACTAAGAATACTTGGGCGTCTGTATAAGGGAGGGAGGCAAGGTGGCATCATTGCATATGCATGGGTGTCCTTGAGCTTAATTTGGGCCGGTCAACATGCATGCAAGACCATGCAGGCATTCATGCACCTGTGAGATGGACGGATCTATGGAGGTGCAAGATGGCCGAAGTGAGTACTAATCCTAGCCAGGTGATATATGCCTTGCACCCCCATGCATCCCCGGTGATCCCGGGAATGAGCCTTGCACTTGCACAAGGAAAAGGTTTAATTAGGGTGGTATGGTCGTCTCTACTGACTTTCAACAGGCAGCCGGGCCGGCCTCTCTCTATCCGTGAGAAAGAAAACCAAAAATATTGGTTAAAGTGGGAATATAATCTGGTATTGAATTTGGCGAATGTGCGGCGCAGACGACAGAATGGTCGGTTGAGGGCCAAGCTAACACCCAGGATTAGTTTGATTATTATTAGCTGTTCATTCATGCTTGCGAGCTGCTTTTATGTATGGAGCCGAGCATATATAAAAAGTGTAGGTTGCATGCCAAGCTAGCTCGCTACCTACTTAGTAGATGAGATGCTGTTTTAGTTGCTTAGTAAACAAAGGCCAGGCAGCTAGGTACTACGTAGTGATGATTAAGAAATTGACCAACTGCGATTAGTAGAAAGCTGCTTGCTTAGTTGCTGCATGGGGCCACAAAATTTAGCACTAGTAGTACTCCACAGGATACATGTATGTCATCGGTTGATGAGACGGGAAGAGAAGAGGTTGGCGTTGACGCACTAATTGCAGGCATGCATGCCTTGGAGAGGTGGAGTTGTCGGTTGGATCGAGCTAACGGACCGATTCATTCAAGGCACTAATGTCAGTCGTCAAGTCAAACCATAACTGCCATACTCTGGGACGGAGGGAGTACTACTAGTCAGCGCATGCAAATGCACTGCATGGATGCAACCTCACTCACCACATCACCTGCGGGTGAAGGTGAGGATGGACAGGTGCATATGCCTTCATGTCATCGCCTTCCACCTCATTCTCTACCTTCTCCGTCCGTCCTGGTTCTACTTTGTGTCAAACTTTAACTATAGATTTAACTAAGAAAATAATAATGCATGATATCAAAAATTATATTGTTGGATTCGTATTTGAACATAATTTTCAGTTATATTGTTTTTTGTAAAATGCATTATTGTTTTGTTAGTTAAATCTAAGATCAGAATTTAGCCCAAAATGCAAAGGGACCAATAAACCAGGACGGAGGTAGTACTAGTGCCAACCTTCATTGTCGCCTACCCTCTCCCCTCTGCACTACTATCCATCAATTTACTCATTTGTCCCCTTCCTTTCCCGCCCACATACGTCGTGTCGTGTATACGATCGAGCCACCTCATGTATACAAGCAAAAAAAAACCCAAAAAGGACCGAGATTTAAGTAATATCTAAAAACTAATGCACACACAAATAACCCTTTTTGGAATACCTTGTAATAAAGAAAACACGACAAGGAGAACCAACCAGTGATTGCATGGTTAGAAGGATGCCAAGATGATGCTACCTTGGCCCAACAACTATCAAACCCTCGGTGTCACACTCAGTTGGTGTCTCATCAGTGCAGAGTAATCTTTAGTGGGAGACGATATTAAATAGAGAGGCGTCCATGGTGACTTCGTCAATCTACAAACTCCATAACTTTGACCTGGTCGTCAATAGTCATAGAAGCGGCAAGAAATCCATACAGCAAAAAATACAGGTACAAGCAAAAGAAATAAGAGGTCTATTGGGGCAACAACACAAGATATGCCAAAAAGCCGAAAACAAATCAATAGAAGACACCTCATAGAAGAGGAGTTAACTGTTGGCCGACCACCTAAAGACCTACTAGCATGCCACCTAGTCGGTCTCTATCCCGTCGCCTACATATAGAAGGTTCCACTATAGCAAAATTGTCAAGAATTTAAACACAAAGTCAGAAGAACGCCGTAAGAATACTCGCTCGATAATACTCATCTTATTAGATATAGTCCAAGGGGTACAAGCCATCGCTGCGAACACCAACTAGAAGAGGCGACAAGCATGCGTTAAACTAGCATGGAAAGTTTTGAAGAGCCGCGTGCATATGTTATTGTGTTGATCATATGTGTAGAATAACTTGTTAACCAATGATTCAGCTTTATATTGATTAAGTAAAAACAGTACAACATATCATAGCAGGAAAAAAAACCCAACAAAGAACAAAGAACATTAAAAAAAACCTAGAAAATCACACCAAGGAATGTCGTTGTCACAATGCTTTACAATACCTTGTAGTATAATAATTTACAGCCCCACATTTACGGCAACCCGCATCAATTTAAAACCCACCACGTTTTCCAGAAAACTAGAGGGGATTATACAGAATTTTACAGGCATGTATTACGTACGTATGTGTCCTTTGAGGTGCATGCATGTAACTGAATAAGTGTTGTGTCTACATGCTGCTACTGCCTATTTGCCTAATACTACTAGGAGTAGCACATCTGGAGATAATTAATAGTTACAGAAAAGGTGTATAAAACTTTGGTGTGTATGCATGCATGTAAGCATATATATATATAGATTTGAAATGCATACGAGGACTAATCGACGAGGTGAACCTGCCTGCCTGGTCAGGAGCCTGAGTAGAGTAGAGTAGAGTAGAGTAGAGTAGGCACTCCGGACGTAGAGAGGACGTATGCCTTTACGCTACCCGGGAAGGAAGGAATGGTCGGATTCGTTGGGAATGGTTTGGATCCGCACGTGCCGGGCCCATCCCCAAATATTGACATATCCCTTTCCCACCCTCTCCTTTTTAAACCCTCCGACTCCCCCCCGCCTTCTCCTTCAACCCTTCATCACCAACATCCATCCATCCATCAGCACTTCATTCTCCCCCTTCAACTCCCTCCAACCTCCACCATCGACCACTGATTTGCTAGCTAGCTCCCCAAACCTCATTTTCCGGCTTCTTCACTTCATTACTAGTTTAATCTTGAGATCATGGAGGGCGGAGAAGGTTCTGGTGGTGGCGGCGAGCCGACCAAGTACCGCGGGGTGCGGCGCCGGCCATGGGGCAAGTTCGCGGCGGAGATCCGGGACTCGAGCCGGCACGGCGTGCGCATGTGGCTCGGCACCTTCGACACCGCCGAGGAGGCCGCGGCCGCCTACGACCGCTCCGCCTACTCCATGCGCGGCCGCAACGCCGTGCTCAACTTCCCCGACCGGGCGCACATCTACGAGGCCGAGGCCAGGGGCCAGGGCCAGGGTTCCTCATCGTCGTCCAGGCAGCAGAACCAGCAGCAGCAGGGGCAGAGCGGGGTGATCGAGTTCGAGTACCTGGACGACGACGTGCTGCAGTCCATGCTCCACGACCACGACAAGGGCAACAAGTAGTGGATCGATCATCGACCGTTCGATCGATGATAATACCTACTGTATCATCCCGGCCCGGCCGGCAACACCGACCTGCGTGCATGCGCGGGCGCGGATGCAATCTACACTACCTACCTACGCATTCCGGCCATATATTAGGTACGTAGATTATATGTGTACGAGAGCCTACGAGCTCGATGAAGATCGTACGTGGTGCATTCTGATGCATGAGGATTTCATCCATCGACTCGACCCTCTACCATATATTTGACGGGCCGATCGATCGATTTGCAGCCAATAATAATCCAATGGTTGATGAGTTTTCAGTCTCAAATGACTCAACAATCGCAATGCCTACATTTTCAGTTATTACAGTAGGTATGCTTAATTAATCGACTTGTATCATCAACATATATCTCAACATCAACATAGACATATACTGTGAATGATCCTCGTACTTCCTGGCGAGATTTATTCAATGTTGGGGAATTAAATCAAATCGCCTGCTAGCTTGTTAGTCACACATGCACACGTACTCGATTACGGGCCCGGTCGGAGAGGCCGGTGTACATGGAACCTACCTGGAAGCTTCTTTCCTATATGCATTGCAAAGGGAAGTAGGGCTGGCTGCTAACAGCAGCTGAAAGATGGATGAAAGGAATCAAATATGCATGTCATCGATCGCCGCCGGTCCCGGCCCCCGCCCCGGCCGAGAGAAAGTAGGACGTACGGCTGGCTGGAGCCACAGTCTAATCTAGCTTCAACAGTCTCCGTCCATGAGAATTCAGGGGCTGCGATGGATGGATGGATGGATGGGAGCAACCGTGCATGAAGCTTCTCGGAAGACGGAACCTGCTTTCGTTCCGGCCGTCACCACCAGTTCACCAACACATATGTACACAGCACACCTCTGCCGTTCTGCTGGTACATCATCAATTACCTGCGCGCTGAAACCAACATGGAGAAACATGCCATGTGTAACTGCACAGACTCAATCCCCTACTCCTACTTCAGTCTGTACATTATTAATTACTCAGTGTACTCCATCCTAGCTACAATTTAAACCAAACACTAATTAACAAGATATATGCATCTCCTGATTGTCAAAATTTAAGTACTATATATGTGCCATTCTGCCAACATGTATGCACTTGTTGTTTATATGTGGCAAGTATAGGCCCCGGCCGCCAGGAAATTTTGAGAAAACCGTCACATAAATATATGGATTGTTTTATTTAACCTCCATTTTCAAACTTTGGTGTTCAAATTTCTTCTTTCAAATATAACAACAATATCCGCAATGGTGGGCTCATAATTAGATTTCGGTGTCGGGGGCCTAATACTTTAATGGGGACGCTCCTTTTGCACCGGAGATGGCGAAATGCGCATGGGCCTTGGTTACCGAGGATTCAACAGAGCATCTCATCACCAATAACTTGTCGGATGCTAAGTAGTGGCATTCTCTGCTAAAGGAAACACCATTGCATGTTTACTTCGTATCACAATGATGCAGAGGCCGGGGGTCAACCCTCCTTTTCGAAGAAACTATTAGCTTTGTCAAAGTCTTGGTGACATTTTGGGGAGTGTCGACAGAAAAATGACCTGTGAGCATGTGTGCCAGCAAGAACCCACTCTCTACAATAGTCTTCATGCCAAAATTCCTCATAAACCACACCATGATTCGGGAGACTACAATGCCAAAGAAGAAGAAGCTACCTATGAGGTGAAGCTCGAAGGTGCTACTAGGTGAAGTTGAAGGAAAGCCTAGTGAAAACCAACATGAATGCACCTATTTCACGCTCGGCCTCAAAGGCAGCATGGAATTTAGCTATGGTCTGCAGTGAAGTGCTACATTTAGTGTTTGATTTTCACTTAAATCATGTGTATGTAATGTCAAATTGTTTGGTAGTAATGAAGGATATCAACTCGGCCCCCCTCTACCCATAAAGTGTGTTTCGCTTTCCTAGAGTAGTGCTCAGACATTAAGGAAGTATTTGAAGCTTCTTATCTTTGGAAACCTTTTGTTGCCAATATAGCTTTTCCCAGGCATGCTTGATTGTGATCTTGTGAAGCCATGTGTTTGTGTTGAGCCTAGCCAGGAGTTGTGTGAGTCATCGTCATTTTCCAGGTTCAGTTGCACAGTTTGCAGGCAACATATGGAACAATTAATGAAAAACTCAATGCACACTATTCAATGATATACATCATGTTTTTAAGTTTGCATGCATATTTGTCATGAGCAGTGCTAAATAGAATATATGATGTAGTTTTAATTTTACAAAGTATGAATTCATTGGTTGTTGATTGTTTAACCTGCATGAAATGAAATACATATTTGGCCATGGGAACCCTGATATATGAGTACCACAAAAGATTCGAGAAAAATCCTTATATGTACCTCCTAGACTCTAGGCCATTCTAAGATAGGAAATATACACTCAAAAGTACCCTATTTCTTTAAACCTGCACCTAACATAGACAATCATACACTAGAAATACTCATCAACATATTTATTAGATGATATATGATTTAGAGCTCTTTGTGAATATATTTAACGATATGCAAATAGACAATAAGATACATATATACACTATTACTCATCTTTGAAAAAAATTAATATAATGATGCATAAAAATTTACCCTACGTTATTTTTCTTACATACATTCGAGTCAGTCAAATAATTATAAAGACGGTATTTCAAAATAGAAACAATATGCATAAATTTGTTAGAAAAAGTGGAAGTGTTGCAACAATTGATTATAATTGTATCTTAATATTTTGGTGATATTGAACTACGCTAAGTGTAGTAAGAAACTATAGTTAGAAAAGAAACTATATTGGCAGAGATGATGTGTCCAAGGTAGAGTACCTCATCTAGCCAGAATTCACACTTGAAGAACTTAACATAGAAACAGGGCTCCCTAGGCTTATCAAGCACTAATTCGCATATGATTTGCATGCTCTTCCTTGGACTTGGAGAAAACCAGGATGTCATCAGGATAGATGAGGACGAACTTGTTATTGTATGGATTGAATACAAAGTTCATCATGCGGGAGAAAGTTGGAGGGCCATTTCCAAGTCCGAAAGACATTACTATGTACTCATATGAGCCAAAGCTTATCCTGAAAGCTATTTTCGAAATGTCTTCTTCACGAATTCTGATATGGTGATAGCCCATGCGAATGTCGAGCTTATAGAACACCTTGGCACCTTTGAGTTGTTCGAATAATTCATTAATGTTGGGAGGTGGATATTTATTCTTGATCGTCTTCTTATTCAAGGGGCGGTAATCGACGCAAAGTCTTTCCATGGCATCATTTTTCTTGACAAAGAGAACACCACATCCCCGAGGAAATGAACTTGGTATGATCAGACCCAGACGCTCTTGTTCATCGAGCTGTTTCTTCTCCTTCAACTCTTCAAGCCCAAGTTTATAAGTATGTCTACAGACGGGTTCTGTGATAGGCTCAAACTCAATCACAAACTCAACTGGCCGGTGAGGAGGCATTCCTGGCAGCTCTTCCGAAAAAACATCCTCATATTCACAAACCACCAGAACTTGAGATATTGCAGAAAATTTCACCTTTCTCATTGAGGGAGAATATCCGAACGGTGTCATCACGAGCAGGAAAGATAATCACCTCTTTAGAAGGATGAGTCAATTGAATTTCCTTGGCATCACAATTAAGAAAAGCCTTGTGCTTGGAGAGCCAATTCATGCCAAGAATAAGATCAATATCAGAATTCCAAAGAACTGTTGGAGAAGCCAGAAAAGAATAATTGCCCATCTTGATGCTGACATTAGGGGCTTCCATGTTCACATGCATGAACAAACCCGGGGAAACAACTGATGTCCTAGGTAACTCTTGGACATGCAAATTGTGCTTAGATACGAAAGGCCTTGATATGAAAGAATGTGATGCACCAATATCAAACAAAACTTTATCAGGAATAGAGTTAACTTGAAGAGTACCCATGATCACATCAGAAGACTCCTCTCCTTGAGCTGAGTTCATCATGTTCACTCTTGCTGACTTGGGATTGTGCCTAGCCATTGCATTGCTTGGAGGCCCGCCAGGAGGAGAAGATGGAAGGCGCCTCGGTTGGTGCACTTTGTAGCATAGTGGCCTTTCAACCCACACTTGTGACAAGTAACCTCTAATAGTGGGCGAGGAGGACGACCACCTGTCCTAGGAGCCTGAGGTCTCTGTTGGTGCACTGGGTTGGGCGGGTGGGGAAAACCACGATCACCAAGCATCTTCTACTTGTACACTGGGTTGTGTGGGCGAGGAAATGGACAGATATGAAAACATCCTAGGAGTCCTGGATTTATGCACAATTTAATAAAAAATGGTTTGGGCAATTTTAAAGACAGAAATTTAAAACAAGTTTGGATTTAGTTCAAACTTGAATTAAATTCTAGCCAAACCAATGCAACCCCAAAAAGGCTGAAACTTGACAGAGAAGTTAATGATATGGTCTGAGATAGGAAAAATATCATGTGAAAAAAATGGAACTAGAAGAACGTCCGTGCGTTGCAATGGGGCCACATTAACTTTAAGAGTTCAATATTACGACATTGGCGACCTTTTTTACCATCAAATCCTGACACACACACTCTCCCCCCTCCCTCTTCCTCACTCTCTCTCCCTCTCTCTCTCTCTAACACACACACATACATAGCCTATTCTCCCCGCCAATAAGACTTACTCAACTGACAATAATGTGTGGACTTGTGATGAGCTTGACTGAACTAATGGATAGTGTGATATATTCCCCAATAATTTAACAATGAAATTTCAGAAATGGGAAGATTATGTAACACCTCAAGTCATTAGCTACAGTGACCTCCCCCTAATGATGCCATGTCATCAGGCTTGCTAAGCCAAACTGCCACTTGATAAAAATCAAAGCCCAATTCAAATTTAAAATAAAGTCAAATAAATTATTTCGTCAAACAGTAAAACTAAAATGTTCACCATATTCTATAAATTCCACTAATCTTTGACATGTTGAGCCCAACATTATTTGACCCAAAAATTAAATCTTGTCAAATTAATAAGAGGTCCAACAGTAGTTAAAATAACCAATTAAATATAAACCTAATTTTATTTATTTCCTTTTGGCCCCAAACTTTTTGTGCCACCTAAAAATATTGTGCTCGAATTGTGTGCATAGTTTCACAATTAACAAAATCCATTTAGTTGATATAAGAATAAATAGAAAACGGTGTTAAAAAGGAGAAACGGATTAGAATACATTAAAAACCAAAAGGACGATGAAAAAGGGGATTCCCCTACCCCCGGGCCTTGCCACCGAACCGGCCCAGTGGTCCAGTCCCCGCACGGTCGTCTTCTCCTCTTCCCCGAGCCCGTCGCTATAGAGCCGGGCTCCCGCCCGACCACCTCGCCGGCATCGAAGGGGAATGGATAAGGGTGACGCCCTGCCTTCCCTGCCCCCCATGGCCTCACTTCTCCTTGACGCACCTCCCAGATCCATTTCTCCTCCTTGCTCGCTCGATCCCGGTGATCTGGACGAAGTCAGATGCCACGACCACCATGACCGACCCCGTCCACACGGCCACTGCCCTCCCTGCTGGCTAGGAGCTTGTCGAGGAGCTCCGAATGCCTCCGCTACTTCATCTGCGCCAACGAGATCAAGTCCAGCACCCCCAGATCGACGTTGTTGCCGTCTTCCTCAACCTTCGGCCAACGTGACATTGTCGTTTGATCCACGCCGCCCCGAGCTCCCCTGTCTTCCCCTAGGGTGCCATTGACACCGTCGTGATCTCCTCTTGCCTTTCCCCAGTTTCCCCTCTCGTTTGCTCTCGTTAGGTATTTCGCCATGGCTGAGAACCGCCGTCCGCCATGGCCATTGCAGGGGTACCCACTGAGCTCCTCGGATTGACCCCGTGGCACATGCCAGCTCCTATGCGCGCCCATGCCCGAGACTTCAGCTCTTCTTCCACGCCCGCGGGGCCACTCCCTCTCTGGCTCTCCATGCCCACGCACATGCCACACCACGTCCGTCGCGCCCGCCGTTGCCATCATGCTCGCCACAGCCACCGCACCAGTGTGCCCCACGCGATGCACACCCTGGGCGCGCATCACACTCTCGCTGGCTGCGCTCGCCCCGTCTGCTGCCGCCTATCCCTTCGCTCGCCCCGCTGTTGCGCCCCTGCCTCGCGCCGCCTCCTGTTGCAGCCATCTTCTGCCGGCCGCCCCCTCAGCCACGCCGGCCGCATCTCTGCCCTCCACCGTCGGCCTCTGGAGTTGCAGTGTCAGCAGATGGAGACGGTAAACGTAGCTCTGGAGTTGATGACCTCGCTCGCAATGAACCACCATCCCAGGTGCTTGCTTTAACTTCGCGGTGTCATATGTGGTTGCATGTTCCATATGGTGTCTAGCTTGTATTCGAAAGGCCGAAGTCGATAAGATAAGGAAAGATATTTTTTTACATGAACCATCATCCCGTGAGCACCAGAAGACAAATAGCTAGTCAGGGCACTGGCCGAGCCAGTGACAAGCCCAGCAAAGATAGGCATCACCTGGAAGCCAACTAAAAAGTTGCAATGGTGGAGAAGCAGCCCGCCTCCCACCAGGCTCTCAGGTCCTAAATGATCATGCTCACCACTCCAGCCGGATGTCTAGCTTGTATTGCTTCCAATTTGGTTAAATTGCATCTGCTTAGCTTACACATTATACCTTTGAATATGACATGCCTTTATGTTTATGGTACATACTAGTACATCTGTGTATTAACCATGTTCTTACATCAAATTAATGTTCTTGTGTATCCCTTATCAATCACCTATGATGAGGCAGGCAGGCAAGGGGACTACTCCTCATTTAAAGAATGCAGCGTCAGCCTCCTGACATGATTCTCAAGAAACAGAAATGCTAGATGAAGATAGTGAACGTAGCTCTATAGTTGATTACAGCATTTCCCCTACACTAGCATCACAGGTGCTTGCTCTAACTTGGCAGCGTGACATGTGGTTGCATGTTGCATATGGTGTTTAGATTGTAATTCTTCCAATCTGGTTAAACTGCATGTGCTAGTCTGCTTAGCTTATACATTATACGTGTTAATGTGACATGCCTTCCTGTATTTAGTACATAGTACATCTGTCTATTAAGCATGTCCTTACATAAAGCTATTGTTTTTTTGTATCCCGCATCAATCAATATGATGAGACACCTTTAGTATATGCAGTGCGATATTAGTTGCATCTTTCATATGATTTATAGCATGCGCTGCTTCTAATTTGTTGAAATTCCATTTATGATGGACGCTTTTAACTTGGCAGAGTCATATTGGTTGCATCTTTCATGTGGTGTCTAGCTTGCATTGCTTCTTATTTGCTGGAATGGTTTCTGCTTAGTTTACACAAACAATTGTGAATATGCCATGCCGTCCTGTTTTTCGTACATATTCCATCCTGGTATCATGTGTTTGCCTTACATAAAGTAGTGATTGTCAGTATTATGCATGAATGAGTTCAGAAGAGAGAATTTTATTGTTTTTTCTTGTCGGTTTTACTTGACAATTCAAAATCAATAAAGCGGAAGGAAGTTAGCAAGACAGCGGATAAAGGTGCTCCTTCCGAACGGAGGGCCTCTACAGTTTCTACTCCTCCACACCCCCAAGATGATTTCCAAGACAACACATGCATAGACACTCAACAAAGCTGTGTTTATGATGAGCACGTCTCCCCTAGTGCAGCATCACCGGTGCTCCCTCTAACTTGACACTGTTATATGTGGTTGCATGTTATGTGTGATGTCTAGCTTGTATTGCTTCTAATTTTGTTGAATTCCATCTGCTTACTTTACACATTATACTTGAATAAGACATGTGTTCCTATTTCTAGAACATACAATATCTGTCTATCACACCATGTTCTTACATCAAATTACTACTGTTGTGTAACCTGCAACAATCACTTATCATAAGACACGTTTGACTTCGGAGTGTGATATAGGTTACATCTCACATTCTTTTCTAGCTTGTACTACTAATTTGTTAAAATTGCACTTATGAGGAGACAATTTTAACTTGGTAGAATGATATTCGTTGCATCTTTCATATGGTGTCTAGCTTTCATTGCTTCTAATTTGTTGAAATGCCTTCTCCTTAGTTTACACATCATAAGCTGTGAATATGCAATGGCACTAATGACGAGAGACCTCTAACATGGTAGTGTGGTGTTGTTTGCATCTTGCATATGATTTATTTCTTGTACTGCTTCACATTTGTTTAAACGCCATTTATGATGAGACACTGTTAACTTGGCAGAGCGATATTTGTAGCATCTTTCATATGGTGTCTACCTTCCATTGCATTGCTTCTAATTTGGTGAAATGTCTTCTTTTTAGTTTACACATCATAGTTCTGGTTATCTCTTCCGTCCTGTTTTTCATACATATTACATCCTCCTATCATGTGGTTGTCTAACATCAAAGTTTAGTTCATCTGCATCACGCATCAATTTGTTCTGAAGAACTAAATTGTTATTCGTTTTTCTTGTCGGCTTGACTTAACATGGCACAGAGAAAGAGGAAAAAACACAGAATGGTAGGGAATGAGAAGCGGATGAATCCTGCAGATTCTGCTGATACTGATGGTGCAATAGAAGGTCAAAGTCCAGCGGAAATTTCTACAAATACGACATCCCATGCTACACGAGGTAAAAAAAAGCCAAACAGAAACAAATAGCTGCCACCAAACAAGCAGAGACAGTCCTAGTTCTTGCAACACCTACCACAGTACTACCAACTGCATGACTTACTCGTGCGTCAACTGAGCTAGCAGCACATTTCCAAGCTCCCTTGCCACCTAACACTACTTCCCAAGCACTCTTGACACAAGACGAGTTGGTAATATCAGATGAACCTTGTGAGCTTCAACAGTAAGAAGGTAGTTGCTGGAGTCAAGTTACAGTTCCATGCTTCTTTATATGTAGTCTCACAGTTTGATGTACACTAACACTTCCTATGTTCATTGTTGGACTAGCACCTAGGCACAAGAGGAAACAAATATCAGGGATAATGCTTGATAGGTTAACTAAATCTAAAGGAGGAAGAATGGAGATCCGTTTTGAGTCAGGTTTAAAAAGGCCACGTGATGCTACAGAGTCAGCCAAGTTAGTATCAGAGGCAGCGGTTGCCGTTAGGTGTCATGTACGTATCCTCCCAACGTGGATTGAGTACAGGAATGACAAAGACGAAACGCAGTTCAACACCTTCCTCGACCATTTATCTGTAAGTATGGTTATGTATGGAAACTAGTAATATCGTCTTGCTTTGTTCCATACTTTCTAGGTTGCTGATAATGAGACTCCCATAATTTTCAACAGATGAGGTTCAAGTTGGATAGCCAAGATGATGCAAATAGACAAGCTTGCACCCATGTTTTCAAGTCTGCTCTGCGACAGTATCGGTATAACTTGAGGAAAACTCATTTTGAAGGTAAGGCTAACAGTGAACTTTCCCAAACATCTCCAGTGGAAAATATATCGGATGAAGACTGGAGGGCCTTGTTAAACACTGGTCTGATCCGAAGTATTAGGTACATTATATATATGTGATCAGATCACATGTTGAAGTCCTACTTATGCATGTGCCACACAAATCTATCTTCTTGTAGGTGAACTGTTCAAAGAACAAGGCCAACTGTACGAAAGTGAAATTCCAACAAACGACAGGATCTCGTAGCTATATTGCACACTGCGAGGCTCTTGTAATTAGCTGCTGTTTCACTCTTTTTGTTGTACCATATTATCAGATCTAT
Organism: Triticum aestivum; assembly: GCF_018294505.1. NCBI lineage: Eukaryota > Viridiplantae > Streptophyta > Magnoliopsida > Poales > Poaceae > Triticum > Triticum aestivum. The sequence continues at coordinate 881,877 of NC_057804.1, forward strand.
ATTGACTTGTTCGAAATGCAGAGGAAAGCCCGCAAGGACCAAAAAGTACCTAAACCAAATGTTGTGGAAATCTTCAAGGACTGTCACACCAGCAAGAAGAAGGACATGACTACACCAGTCAAAGCCGCTGTTGTAAGTCCTTAATCCTCATGCCTTTTAACTACTACTTACTCTGACTTGTGCCTTGAACTGCATGGGTTGTAGCCAATGTTTATTACTCTTTTCAATTTTATACACAATTGTCTTAGCGTATCATTGCACCTTACAAGGTTTAAAAGAGAGGAGTGATGTTCCTTTGATCTTGATCCGTAATCTAGTTCTGTGCTGGACTTGCCCACACAACGTTACAATTGCTTGTTTGTCTGTTCTCAGTTGTTTTGTGATATGAATGATGTCATACTATGCTTACCATATTATAAACTTCGTATCTTTATCCTTAGCCCTCAATACAATGTGAAGAAATAGACAATACATTAGCGATGGTACATGGTCATATGTTTGGAACCTGGTTATTATGTACTTTGCAATAAAATACAACTAATATTTTACATGGGTTCACCAAAATAAGTTTTGTATATAGACCAAAGCTATTTTGTTTGGTTTTGCTGCCTCCTTAATATCTTCTGTTCTAGTACTACTAATGTAAAACCTCAACTTTTCAGCGAGCTATGGAAAAAATGGTGGAACCGCCACCTTCTGAAGGTGGCGAGGCAACTATAACCGGAATGTCAGCTCTTGCTGCAGTGGGTCAGTACCTGTCCACTAACAGTGCCAAAAGCACGTTCCTGCGTAATACTGGGTTGGTTGTTAAGGCAATATCGTCCAAACTGCCTCATGATCAAGATATGCAAGCTCAAAGCAATGTTGTATCTGCGCTCTAGACACAAGTCCATTCCCTAACAGAGGCCCTTTGTGAAACAAGGAGAAACATTGCTCAATATCGTCAAGATATGCATGGTTTTGAAACCAGACTATCAGACATTTGCTATGTTGTTTAGGAGCCTAGGGGAAATGAAGGCGAGGGTTATGGTGCTCCATCGGACAATACAATATGAAAACGTAACAGTCAGGTCAAATGAGCTGAGCTTCTGAACTTCTGGTGGTGCATTTATCTGCTAGACTGTTAAGTTTTATGCCAACCTTACTTTTGTTATATAGTTGTAATTTGTTTATGTGCGATACAAAATTTATTCTTAACGTGCAGCCACCGGCTGAAGAAAACAGCAAGCCATTTTTGTATAGTGTAGGGTGTTCCCTATATTTGCACTGGTGGCGATCTTTGATGCCGAGTGGATGTAATCTGTGCAATCGCCTTAATAGCCTAGCGTTAGTTTCAGCCTTATTTATTTTCTAGTCTTCTTTTTCCCTGATTTGCTAGTGGCCGCAACTACCATGGGCCATATACGGGCCGTAGGATCCATGGGTCTCCTACGGGCCGTCGATAAATGGGCCTGTAACCGGTGGGCCTCGGGCCGTCGATAAATGGGCCTGTAATCGGTGGGCCTCGAGCCGTCGGATAAATGGGTCTACATGAGCCGTAATCGGGCGTAATTGGTATCGGCCCAGCACGGTAATGGGCCGTTAACAGGCCGTAGGACTGCAAAGGCTTAATTTTATCACAGGCATAACGGGTCGTTAATGGGCTAGAATATAGAACGGGCTGGAAATGGCGCAATGGGTTAACAAGACAGAAATGGGCCGACTCTTGCCATGGGCCGAATTTGGCCCATTAGGGTAACAGGCCAGTAACGGGCCGACACTTGCTATGGGCCGAATTTGGCCCATTAGGGGAACATGCCAGTAACGGACCGACTCTTGCCATGGGCCGAATTTGGCCCATTAGGGGAATAGGCCAGTAACGGGCCGGAAGTAATCTAGGGCCGAAAAGGAGCCCAAGAACGTATGGGCCGTCAGTAGGCCGAAAGCTAACACGGGCTGGAAACGGCCCATGTAAATCACGGGCTGTTAACGGGTACAAAGAAAATTACTGTTCATTATGGGCTAGAGTCACCTTGGGCCTGTAAAGGGCCGAAAGATACGAAGGCCTCATATGGGCCGAAAGACGTCATGCGCCATACATTGACCGAAAGTGAAATGGGCTGGTGTTATATTCGACGGACCACATGATGTTGTTGGGCCGATTTTCTTTAGGGCCTAACAGGTCGTGAGTTAACGGGCCGTAAAATGGGCTATTTGCGAAGAGACCATTAACAGGCTTTTCATGGGCCAGCCCGTTAACTTTTGACCAAGTCAAACAGGCCGGCTTTGTAAGCTAAATGGGCCAGTGGTGGGCCGTGGCACGTGTCGACATATCTTAGGCGCCTATCTAACCCACTGACGAGCTGACACGTGTTTCGTCCGGCCAATAAGAATTTTACACGTGGAAATTTCCCATTGGTCGGGGCTGTTAACGGGTTATCGGATCCAAAACCCGACCCGATAGCTTAACGGCGTTCCGTTACGGTGGATGCCACGTGTCAGTCACCCTTGACGAAAGCATTTATGTGACGCGTGATTTATCGTCATGGAAGTGGACACTTCTGTGATGATAATTTTGGTAATGTCATGGAACACTTCTACGACAGCACAGTTATGACTATCTTGATTCTGTCATAAAATCGTAATGGATGTACATGCATGGCAGAAAACGCGACCTACTGTGACAAACACGTATCATCACGGAAGTGTATTTTTTTGTAGTGCATCTGGGCTAGGGCGGGCTTGCGGTCCGGGGCACGATGGCGTAGCTCCCTGGTGGTGAGGCGAGGCGGCCGTGGCTGCGATGGTGATGGCTTCGGCGGCCGGCGTGCTGCAGCATGGCTGTAGGGACTGTCCGGACCCGTTGGGGTCCGGCCGGGCTGGTGGTGGCCTGGCAAGTCCCTGTCGCTATGTCCGGTCGGCTCTGTGCGGCTATGGAGGTTGTTCCCTCCTGTCGGCTGCGTTGCGGTTGCCACCGAGCCCGGTGTCTTCTCGTCCTACCTCCAGGTCTCGTGTTGTGGCCTCAGTGAGACGGTGATGATGGCGCGGTATCCGTGGTGGCACAGGCTGGTGGGCGGCATGTTGGCCGGTGCGCTTCCGTTTTGTCTGGGGTGGCGGTGGTGGTTTCGGGGCGGGAGAAATCTCTGGCGGCTCGTTCGCCATCTGCGCGGCTGTGCCCGTGGGCATTGCCGGACCCTCCTAAGGGGCGTCGGTGATACCCCCTTCCCCACTGTCATCCGCATACCGGGGGAAACCATAGGACTTGTCCGGGCAGCAGCGTCGTCGTCGTCGCATTTCTTCATGAAGATGTTGCTTGGTACGTGAGGCTTCGGAGTGCTTGGCAGGCGGTGGTACTTCTCCGGAGGGTGCAGCGGGTGTCGGCCATCTTTGCTTAGTTGAGCTGCCGGCGTCGGCATTTTTTTCTTTTTTTCTTTTGGGCTTGTTTGTGCTGCGGCCCCAGCAAGTTGGTTGTATCCGTTGGATGTTGCTTTATAATTTAAAGCGGAGGAAAACCCTTTTTCGTAAAATCTTATAGCTATTCCAAGAAATACGATCATCTTGACTACTCTCATTTTTTGTTAAGCCCCTTAGCAATTCTCATCAATAAATCGAATACTTTCGGCCATCGGCCTCTTCTGCAACGAAATCTTAGCAGGTGTCCTCCTAATTTTCTTTAAAAATAATGGTGGCTCATATGTTACTCTTAAGCCATGTGATGTGACATGGAAGACAATTTTGTTATGACTCATCGTGGATAGAAACGCATCACAGAGCAGAGGTGACTGGATTGTGCAACTGATTTTGATTTTCCTATTGATTTCCCTTGTCATCAAACTCCACACAATATTTATTCCATTTGATCTACTCCCCTCTCTCCCTTATAAGGCGATAATGTCGGCGATTGTTTGCCCCTCCCTCCGTTGACGAACCTTCTCTGTTCGCCCCCTCGGCGGCATGAAGTAAAAATGGATCCGATGCCTCAACTTTGATATGTAGACGGGATTTGTCATATGTGTTTTTAAGAGCATCTTCAATAGAAAATGCAAATTTGAAGATGTAAAACAGATGATGCAAAAATTTGGGGACGAAAAACAGGAGATGCAAACGCCGTGCTCAACTTCCCCAACTAGGCGCACGCGGCACGTCTACGAGGCCGAGACGAGGCGCCAGGGCCAGGGCTCGTCGTCGGCGGCGAGGCAGCAGAATCAGTAGCAGCAGCAGGGGCAGAGCGGGGTGATCGAGTTCGAGTACCTGGATGACGACGTGCTGCAGTCCATGCTCCACGACCACGACAAGGGCAACAAGTAGTACATCATCCACCCATCCATGCATGCACACCTAGGTACTCGATTACCGGCCCGGTCGGATACATCTTGGAGGCTTCGTTGGTTGATATGCATGCACAACATTACACGTAAGTAGGGCTGCTAAGTGAGCTGAGATCGAGATCGATGGATGGAATCAATATGCAATATGCATGTCATGGATCGCCGCCGGTCCCGTACGTTCCGGCCCCGGCCCAGAGAAAGAAAGAAAGAAAGAAAGAAAGAAGCATCAACAAACAGTCGACCATCCAGAAAGAAAGGAAGAAAGAAAGAAAGAAAGAGGGCACTCGATCCGTCCATTCATCACGATTCAGGAGGGGCTGCGATGGATGCAACCATGCATGATGATGAACCTTCTCGGAATCTGCCTGCCTGCTTTCAATCCGGCCGTCACCACCACTTCACCAACACATATGTACACAGCACACCTCTGCTGCTGGTAGATCACGATTCCATTACTTATGCGCTGAAATGAACATTCAGAAGCATGTCATGTGTAACTGTACAAAATCTCAATCTCCTACTAGCTTAATCACATGTCTACATTAATTACTCAGCGTACTCTATCGATTGAACCTACATTTTAAATTAAATACCAACAAAATATACACACCCTGTTCATCGCCAAAATTATTATTAAAGGTAACTAATGATTTATTCTACTGCGTGCCATTGTGATAACACGTATGCACTCATTATTTATATGTGTCAAGCAGACAGTGTCGAAGAAGTTTTGAGAGAAAAAAATCGTCACACAAATCTCGATTGTTTTATTTAAACTCCCTTTTCAAACTTATGTGTTTAAATTAAATTCCATGTTTCAAAAATAACAACAATATCGGCATTGGTGGGCCTTTGTTGTTATTGTGCATTCAGTTTTTTCATTAATTGTTTCATATGTTGTATGCAAACGGTGCAAACATGAAATTTAACGGGAACACTTATACAGCAGCAGAATAATTATCAATGTCAGGGCCTAATACTTTAACGGGAACACTCCTTTCGCAAACTGGAGATGGCTAAACGCATATGGGCCTTGATCGATGAGGAGTCAACGAAGCATGCCATCGCCAATAACTTCTCAGATGCTAAGCAGTGGGGTTTTCTGCCTAAAGAGACCCTATTGCATGTTGACTTCATATTCACAATCATGCATATGACGGGGTTCAACCTTCTTTTCAGAAATAAAATTATGACTTTGTCAAAGTTTTTGTGGCACTTTGGGCAATATGGTGGTATGAGAGAAAAGTGTCCCATGAGATGTGTACCAGGAAGAGCCCACTCTCTACAATGGCCTTCATACAAAAAACAAACCTCGTTGACCACACACGAAGTCGGGAGACTGGAGCACCTGAGAAGAAGAAGCTACCTATGAGGCAGAGAAGCTCGAAGGCACTCCTGGGTGAAGTCGAAGCAAAGCATGATCAAAACCAACGTGAATGTAGCTATTCCACGTTCAGTATCAGAAGACGCAACAACATGAGTTTGACAGTATGGGCATGGGGTTTAGCTATTTCATGCAGTGAAGTTCTATCTCTGGTGCTTGATCTTCACTTAAATCATGTGCATTTGTTGTCAAATTGTTGGATAGAGGTGCAGGATATCAACTTGGGCTACGTCTATGCATAAAGTGCAATTGTGAAGTGGGTTGTGACGAAGAAGAGACACTTTCCTATAGTAGAGTTCTAGAGGAAGTAAATCAAATTCTGAAGGTCGTGATCTTTGGAAACCTTTTGTTGTTAATATAGATCCTCCCAACTATTCTCGACTTGTGGTCATCTAAGGCCATGCATTTGTCTTAAGCCATTTGCATACAGCATATGAATCAGTTAATAAAAAAACTGAATGCACAATATTTCAACCATATAGATTAATTGTCATGCATATTTGTAACTAGCAATGCTAAATAGTAAATACAAAGCATGAATGATGCAATTTTGATATTACATACATAGTATACATCCATTGTCGGTTGATTAATTCCCCATGTGAAATGAAATGCATATTTGATCATGGAAATCAGGATAAAATGAGTAGTAGAAAAGATTAAAAAAATCCCTTATCTACTCAGTTAAACCTAAAAGTGCAAATATATCCTCTAAATTACCCTATTTCCTTAACTTGCACCTAACATAGACAAGCATACCCTAAAAACACTCATCGACATATTTATCAGAAAATAAGCTTTAGAGATCATTGTGAAGATATTTAATTATATACAAATAGATTATAATGCATATATATAAATACACTATATTAATCTTTGAAACAAATTAATATATCAATGCAAACAAATGTATACTTTATCATTACATCTTGATAATGAGTTAATCAAATAATTTTAAAGATGACATTTCAAAAGGGAGATAATTCACATAATTTTTGTTGTAAACAGTGGAATTGTTGAAAATAATAAACTTATAATTGTATCTTATTATGTTTGTGCTTTGTAGTCGTATATGTTTAGTGTAATAAAAAACTATACTAGTAAAATATAAATTGTTCATGTAATACATTTTAAAAACCCAAAAGATTTCTTTCTCGTGATAACCAATTGGCGTCACTTCTGAATATATATAATAAAAAAGGGACCCAATGATGCTCAAACTTTGAATAAGGACCCCGATAAATCTAAAAAAGGCTTGTTGTTTCCCTAATTTGTATATGAGATTATGTTAACAAACTTATTAGCTCAAGTATTGAAGGTAGTATAACGAGAAAAATGATTCCGGTGTAAACATTTTTGTACTCGTTGAATCTTTTTCCTGGTTATGCTGCAACTCACTTCTGTTTAAATAAATTGAAATTTTATGACGAACATTCGAAGTTTTTATTATGCAACAATCCATAATACTTAAACAAAAGTTAAGATTATCCAAAAATAAAATTTTAAAACACAATAAGGTTATGAATTCTAGGATTGTGTGCCCTCTTAGACTATGAATGTGTTCAACATTTTTGTTCTTATCCTAAGAATTCCAGTTTTTATTATATTTTCATCGTTGAAAGTGGTCGACTACAATGAAAATCATGTTGCATAGTTTTATCCTTTTCATGGTGCATATGCAATTATAGATTGAGCGTCCATCGCCATTTTTGTGCCACCTTTGAGATGAAGGGCTTTTAGTGGCGTGTTGAAGTACTAGTGGTCCAAAACTTTGAGACAGGGGTGGTGTAGGTGCTCATGAACTATGGTAGATGCTAGGGGTTATCGTTACATTGAACTCGGATGCCCGTCATGCAAGATAACTCTCTTGGAGTGTGAGTTGTTTCTACGAGATCCTTTCCCTCGGGAAGGAGGAATTCAAAGCTATCGATATCAGCAACACTATGTTCATCATGCGGATCATCATCAGCAGCACCATCATCAACGTCATCCATATCCAACCCTAGCTTTAAATCTATTAACTATTACCTCAAATCCTTTGCTGAGAGGACTTTCTAGTGTTGATTACTATATGTAGTTGATGCTTAGAAGTTTTATTAGTGAAATATTTATGTGCTCCAATTATTAGGGAATGACTTTCATTCTCTCTCTATCTTCTGTCGTGGTCGGGCTTTGAGTCTTACTCAACTTCATACCTTGCAACACAGGCAAGAACCCTTTCTTTGACTGATCCATTTTGAACTTCTTCAAAATTTTGTCAAGGTATGTGTGAGGGAGTCCTGGATTATGGGGTCCTCGGGAAACCGGCCTATGTGACATGGACCGGACTAACGGGCCGTGGAGATACAAGAACAGAAGACCTCCTTCCATGTCCGGATGGGACTCTCCTTTGCTTGGACGACAAGCTTGGCGTCCAGATTAATAGTTTCCTTCCTCTGTAAAACGACTTAGCACACTCCTAGTCCCCTCTGGTGCCTTTATAAACCAGAGAGTTTAGTCCGTAGTCCAAAAACACAATCATACACGCTAGACATCTAGGGTTTAGCCATCACGATCTCGAGGTAGATCAACTCTTGTAACCCCTATATTCATCATAGTCAATCAAGCAGGAAGTAGGATATTACCTCCATTAAGAGGGCTCGAACCTGGGTAAACATCGTGTCCCCTGCCTCCTTGTTACCTTCAATCCTTAGACGCACAGTTCGGGACCCCCTACCTGAGATCTGCCAGTTTTGACACCGACGTTGGTGCTTTCATTGAGAGTTCCTCTATGCCGTCGACAGAAGGATTGATGGCCCGCCTTGTCATTAAAGACAACATCACTTCTGGAGAGGCCCTGGTTTCAGGGGAAACTCTCCAACTCGGCAGCTTCGTTATGGGCGCTCGCCCGGCCATTGAGCCAAAAGCAGCCCAACTCATCGTCAAAAATTGCCTCCGCATCGGCCCTGAATACTCCGACGCGTTGGATCTGGCAAATGTTTCAGCCTTAAACGAACTGCTAGATCGCATCCCCCCCTGGGGGTCGCAACCGACTACGATCGGATTGGGCTTCAACCTGATCCAAGAGAAATCAGATCTCCGCCGATCACCCATCACGTGGCAATCGTGGAGGAACAAGCCGACGATGATTCTTCTCCCATGTTGAGGACAAAGTATGTTCGGGTTTCCGAACCCGAAGAGCCGGAGCCTCGTCTTCTGAAAGACACTTCTTGTCCTCCGAACTTGGAATCAGGCGCCGAGCCTAAAAACACACCGGATGATCTGGAGCCCAGACCTTTAACCTCAAAAATTCTTCGGAATCCGGACTCCTCAGCGGGACGGGGTTCAGATTCGATCCCACCCACCCACCACAAACAATATTCCCCAAGCAACTCCGGTCCTCCGGACATATGCGACTTAATGCATGTGCGGCAGCAGCCCCAGGAAACAGTCCACCACTTTTGGGCTAGATTCCTGCTTGTTAAAAATAAGATCAAGGACTGTAGCGACGACGACACAATCTCAGTATTTTGCAACAATTGCATAGATGAAGGGATACTGAATGCCTACTAGAGAAGAAAAAGGACAAGCACAAGCCCAAATGGGAGGGTCCCTTCATCATAGATGAAGTTCTCACTGGAGGAGCCTATCGCTCGCTCAACGCTTCGGATAATCGTTTAGAGCCAAACCCATGGAACGCGGCTCGGCTCCGCAGATTCTACGCCTAAATCCACACTTGTAACCTTTTTCATTTTTTCTCCCTCTCACCCCTCTTTTCTCTTTTGTTTTTTTACTAGTGTTCGGATCAACCGCACACTCAGGGGATATACATCATCAAATGTACATACCCATCATCACCTGGGGGCTTCTTTTTACAGAAGCTTATTATGATTATTATTTTTCGAAGCGTTAAGCTCATCGTATATATGTGTTGTCTACTCATATGTGTCCTGTCTTCGCCATTATATGCACCTTTATGACTTAAGTTTTTGCCAAGCTGGGTTGCCTGGCTCCTGTGCTTATGCCCTACGTTCCCGCTTGTTCGGCTAGGGCATAAAGGGAGTTCCTCTGCGATTGTTACAGCCGGGTTATCGGGACGTGTACCTCCGACGGGTGAAGCCGAAAGCTAGCGTTCTTAAGGGAAAGATTGGTCAGCGGACAAGAGATGAACTACCCACGTTGCAATACACGCCCCCAAATTATAAAGTGTACTGTGATCTCTCCACCACGGTTTATGTATGCGCAAAAACGCATGTTGGCCCAGGGAAAGGAACCCTTAACGGAACTATTCGCTCTGGAAGATGTTTCTTACGATCAAATGTAATATAACATAACTCCCCGAATACAACTTGTCTGTTCAAGAAACTATGACCGGATTGCCTAGTTTCCGAACATACCTTGGTGTTTACCAATGGTTTAAAATATCCGGAAACACTCCAAACCTCAGGTTATGGAGGTCGAAGCATGAAGTCTGCCATGACAATCGTTTTATAATTTGGCTGGAGAAAAGTTTGTTGATAAAGTACATTATTACTTAGACTCAAAAACTTCTTCTTCCTCTAGATCCTCTAGTAGGTTGTCTAGTTTACAATCCTGTTGAGAAAACCTAGCTGATGTTTTCACTTGGTCGTACACTAAGCTAACAAGAATTTCTTGTCCATCTGGTCCCCGAGGTCCGACCCGGGGCATATGATTCGGATCAAGCTTGGTATACTGCGTTTTCACCATGGCCTAGGCTTCTCGAGCGCCTTCCCGACATGCGGATATCTTTCATAGCTCGAAGCGGCGACGAGCTCCCTTGAATAAATTCGCAAGCTCATCTATACTAACGAACTCCCACTTAAATCAACATCCCTCAAATTGTATATGTGATATGTGGTCCAAATCAACTAACTCATGTCTGATCATCACGTGAAATGGGATAGTCTTCAATGGTGAACATCTCTATGTTGATCATATCTACTATATGACTCACGTTCGACCTTTTGGTCTCCAGTGTTCCGAGACGATGTCTGTACATGATGGAAATATGTAGTAGAGCAATAATAAAGTTGTTACTTTATATTTCCTTATTCATGATAAAAGTTTATTATTCATGCTACAATTGTATTGATCGGAAACTTAAATACATGTGTGAATACATAAACAAACACCGTGTCCCTAGTAAGCCTCTACTAGACAAGCTCGTTGATCAAAGATGGTTAAGGTTTCCTAACCATGGACATGTGTTTTCATTTAATAATGGGATCACATCATTAGGAGAATGATGTGATGGACAAGACCCATCCGTTAGCTTAGTATTATGATCGTTCAATTTTATTGTTATTGCTTTCTTCATGTCAAATACATATTTCTTTGATTATGAGATTATGCAACTCCCGGATACCGGAGGAATACCTTGTGTGCTATCAAACGTCACAACGTAGCTGGGAGATCATAAAGATGCTCTACAGGTATCTTCGAAGACGTTTGTTGAGTTGGCATAGATTGAGATTACGATTTGTCACTCCGAGTATCGGAGAGGTATCTCTGGGCCCTCTCGGTAATCCACTCATAAGCTTGCAAGCAAATGACTAAGGAGTTATTGACCGGAGAGGTGTCTTGGTCATGTCTACATAGTTCTCGAACCCTTAGGATCCACACGCTTAAAGTTCGTTGACGCTATAATAGTATTGGGATTGCCTTAAGTAATACCACTGTTTTGGTAGAGGAGAGGAGGGTTTAAATCCAAGAGCGCAATAGGGATGTTAAGAAGGGATTCCCAGAATGGAACCAAAGGCTTTTTTGAAATCAAGCTTTAGGAGCATAGTAATAGTTTACGCGCATCGCAACAACTGTGAAGGTCTGCTCTATAAATAAAGTTTTCCGCAATATTTCTTCCCTTTATGAAGCCTCTTTGATTGCCATGAACGATTAACAAGGAGGGGGTGTTTTTTTCAGTTATGAAAGCAGTGACATCACTTTCGAGTAGAGTAATTGTGTGTTAGGTTGGCCATAGTGGGGGTAACATAAGTGCTATCATGCACTTGTGACTCACAAACATGCTTATCTGGCAAAGAATTAAAGAAGAGAGGAAGAGAGAGAGTTATAATAACATAGGTAGATACCATATCATAATTAATGTTATGCTATATGTGTCATGCATGGCAATAAATAAGACCACATATGATACTACTAACCTATAATACTATGCACTATAGATATAGTATCAAACAGTAGTATCATATGCTTGTGTATGATACTCCGCACTATGACCAGCCTTAAAAGACTTGTCTTAACTAGCAGACAAACATTTGAGGTCTGCTTGCTTTTGGAACGCAATTAGTGAGTTGACTCACTCACACTTTCAACCTTGCTTCACTGGCGATGCATTGCCCGCATGTTGTACACCTCTCCCTTACGTTTGCACATATCACCCCAAATGTTTGAAACGCAATCAGTCAAGTGAATTGCGATTAGTTGCAGTTCGACGAAAATCCACTGAATTTGAAAACAACATACTACAGATGATCCCATTTCAAATTTGACACAGTGACAGCACAATACAAGCATCAGGAGAGCAAGCCTACTTCCATGGTAAATGTGATGCCACTCAGATGCTCTTCTTGTTTTTTAGGTCGCGGAAGTAGGAAGCGAGCGAGAGCAGCGTTTTGGCACCTAGGTGCATATGCACCCATTGTCAAAATACACATTTCAAAAAGTTAACAAATTCGGAAGAAAAATCTTACGTGTATATCCGGACATTTTATGTGCGTTCACAAGGTTTCGGTGGAAAATGACGTTTTTTATGGCTTGTGTAAAAAAGATAAAGAAATGCCTCGTGAATAGTTAGAATGAAGCATCAGAAAATGTCTTTTTTACACAAGCCACAAAAAACGCCGTTTTTCACTGAAACCTTGTGCACGCACATAAAATGTCCGGATATACACGCGGGGTTTTTGTTCCGAATTTTTCAACATCTCGAAATGTGTATTTCGACATTGGGTGCATATGCACCTAGGAGCCGAAGGCAATTAATAGCATTTTATAGCTAAACCGAAGAAATACGATCATCTTGAGGATTCCCATCTTTCGTTAAGCCCCTTAGCAACACTCATCAATAAATCAAAGCACCCATTGACGCATCTTGAGGATAGAAACGCATCACAGAGTAGAGGTGACGGAATAGTGCAACTGATTTTGATTTCCCTTTGTTTCTCGCTTAATGGGTTTAATGAGTGAATTGACTGTCATTTTCAGAACCTTGCTTGCTGACTTCACCGGTGATGAATGAACTGGTACTACACCGGTGTTCTCCAACAGATGCATAAAAATTTTGCGTCCTAAAATAGTTCCAGCCCATCATTGTAGCACTTTTAGTGCGCCGGACCCAACATTGCTTTAGCAGAAGTCCAAAAGCGTGCATAAAACACAGTGTAAATTATGAAGCGCGCCCAATCCGAAGCTCAAAATATGCTGCACGCGATAGCGTTTTTCAGCGCGCGTCCAAAAACTTTTAAAAAACTTTTAGCACTACAGCTTCTGCTGGAGCTGTTCGGCGCAAAAAAAAACTTTTTAGTGCGCGGAGCTTTTTTTGAGCGCCTGATGGAGATGCTCTGAATGAACCTCTACGTTTGCACACATCACACACCAACTTATTACTTGGTTGAAATTCAATGAAAATTCAGTGAAGATGAAAATAACATACTTCCATACATATAATCCCATTTCAAATTTGACATATCATCACAACTTCACAAGAGCAAAAGCCAGCTCGTGGTCACCACACACACACGGACACACGGGCGATGTCAGTCACACGCTCTTCTTGTTGTTGAGGAGCTCGGCGAAGCAGGAGGCGAAAGCTTCCATGGCGTCCGGCGGCAGCACCACGCCGACCTCGACGCCGCCCAGGCCGTCGGGGCTCTCGGCCAGGGACACCGTGCCGGGGGTCATCTCGATGGACACCATGTCCACCCTGCACGGCTTCCCCCACCCGAAGTCCGTGCCCTCGTACACGCCGTGCCGCGGCGACCCGCCCACCGACATGGGCCGCTGCGGCAGCACCGACATCACCTGTCCCAGCCAACCCTCCGCGCCCTCCAGCACGCCCCGCTCCATCTCCCTGATCGCCGCCCCGATGGCCGCAGCAGCCACCGCCACGCCGCCCGCGTCGTCGGTCGTCATCAGGTCCGACGTCGCGGCCTCCACGAAGCACGGCCGCAGGCAGTTGCCGAAGTACTCGGCCGGGAGCGGCGGCGACAGCCTCGACCGGCACTCCGCCGAGAATAGCATGTGGCTGCGCGCCGCGCCTTCGACGCCCGCGGACCGGCTCCGCAGCAGGCACACCCACGCCAGCGCCGACGCCGCCACGAACGACGACATGTGCGGTGCGCCCTGCGCCGCGGCCGCGTCCTTGATCCCGTCGATCTGGTCGCGCGTCAGCGCGAAGGACGCGATCACCGGAGACGGAGGCGGAGGCCCCTGCGCTTGCGGGGGCGGAGGCGGAGGTCCGGACGCGAGGCGGCTCATCCCGGCGAGCGTCTTGCCGAGCAGGTCGTCGGGGTCGGCGACGAGGGAGCGGTCGAGCACGGGCGGCGGCGGCACGGCTTCGGAATGATCGGCACCGTCGAGGGGCGCCCCGAGGCGGCACGCGGCGGCCCAGGTCCGGACGAAGAGCGTGGCGGAGGCGTCGTCGCAGGCGGCGTGGTGGACGGAGACGCCGACGCAGACCCCGCGGCCGGGGAACACGGTGGCCTGCAGGGCGGCGAGCGCGAAAGCCCCGTCCTTTCCGGGCGGGGGCAGCGCGGGCACGAGCGGGCGCAACAGGCTCAGGTCCCGGGGCCCGGCGGCGACGAACCGGTCGAAGTCGTCCGGGGCCGTGGACTCGGCGAGGACGAGGTGGAGCGCGTCGTGGGCGGTGGAGTAGGAGAGGCGGCGGGCGGCGGGGCTGATGGTGCCGGCGAGCGGGGGGAAGCGGGCGAGCGCGTGCGGCAGGGAGGCGGCGAGCAGCGGGAGCGCGGCGGACGGGTTCGCGTGGCGGTAGAAGAAGAGGCGCTGGACGGGGCCGGTGAAGAGCCAGGCGGCGTCGAAGAAGGTGATGGGGAGGTCCGCGGAGGGGCAGGGCGGCGCCGGCGGCACGCGGAGGCGGTCCAGCACGCGCACTCCCGCCGCTTCCGCCATGGATCTCTTTTTTGGATTGGATGGTTGCTCGATCTGATCTACATTCTACAATGGCTCCTCTCTCTCACTGCCCACCTACCACTACCACTGTCACTATGCTCTGCTTTGCTCTCTTCCCTCGTAAAGAAAAGAAATGCTCTGCTTTGCTCTGTTCCAGCTGCTTGCTTGCTTTGCTGGGCTGTGGCTTACAGGTGGGGTAGGTTTGGCACTAATGATTGAGCTTTTCCTAGCTGTTGATTAGGCACTAATGATGAATGTCAAAGATCCATGAATCCATTCCATCTTCAAGCATCTGCTTATTGTCTAATGATGATATCCTGCACTTCATCTTCACAGCAGAGGTGATGCCAAAATATGAGTGTTGAAATATTAGGCAAGTTAATGAGTAATTTCAGTAAATAATTCATGACTAAACACAACTACTAGCATGCATGTACCAAACATATTATACCTAGTACGAAACAACATAAACATCATCGTCCAACATGCAATAGAAAACACATAGTAAAAGATTGGATCAGATTATGGCGCACGTACTAATCATTTGTAGGTGCCTCCATTGCTGTTGGTACGATGTTGTTGCTAATGATGTTGGTCACCTTTGATGCAAACGGCACTGGACACGACGATGAGTAGCGTCACCTGACTTGGAAGGAAGACAACACGTGGTGACGGACGACGAGCAGTCGCGCAAAGCGCTCTTCAGAAACCTAATTCACCCTCTCACAGCGCGGGATCACAAGAGCGAGAGATTTTGGAGACCTGCTATCTGGCTTGCCGGTGCAAGATGAAGTTTGGGGTGGAGTAGACTACAGCGTCAACGCGTAGAGAGAGGAGGCAAAACCCTAGTTTGATTTTTTTCGTGTGTTTTTGGCCGCCGCCAGTAAGCAATATATATAGGAGCACCAAAGAAGGCATCGTTGCGATGACGATCTCAAACCGACTTGGTTTCCAGTTTGTAAACTTTTCGGACAAGAAACAATTAACTTGTCTACTTATACATGAAAAAATAAAACAACAAAAGGAAGATACGTGTGTCGCTTAGTGTTGTGGATAGAACTCACTGTATAAAGAGGTCTCACACGTCCTCAACTTTCACGATAAGACTAAACTTTAAATCATCACTTACCATTTATTCATATGCCTTGTTTGAGGTTTCAAAAATTATACGTGGACCTAGCCCATTGTCTCTAACACTAAGTGTTAATAATTGCTGGCTCCACATATGTCACTCTTAAGCCATGTATGTGACGTTGAAGATAATCTTGTTATGATTCATTGTGAGTTAGCATAGGTGACCGAATCGTCAACTGGTTTTGATTTTTATATTGATTTGTTACAATAGTGCTAATCCAGTGATCGCCACACCTCTAACCACACCTTCCCTTGTCTCTAACTTTACAAATATTTAATCCACTCTCCCCCATTGATAGGCGATAATGGCAACAATTGTTTGCTCCTCCCCTCCCTGTGTTGCCACTATGGTGGAATGAGGGGCAGGTGACCCTAGTTCTCTGGTGGGCTGTCATAGGTGTTTTAAGGACACTTTTCTCAGTTGCAAGGACACCGTTTTTGATGTGGGGATGGTATCGCGTCAAAATAATATGCCTCTCCTCTCGTCCTATCTTATCTGTGTCGGTGTCGTGGTCGGCGCCGATGAGCAGGTGGCTTAATCGTCTCCCAGAGCTCCGTATCATGTGAGTCTTGACTCTTGTGTCCGATGGTCGATGCTTGACACTCGCCTAAGTGGCACTGACGTCAGACTTTGGTGCCTTGCGGTGGAGCGCATGGCGGGCAGCAGCTTCTCTCTTCTTTGACCATGTTGAAGGAAGTTGATGATGAGATCTAGCACAGGAAGATCCTCGGCCGACATGCCACAAAGCTGTTACCCAACTGTGACGCCCCCGATTCAGTCGTACACTAATCATGCACGCAAATGTGTACGATCAAGATCAGGGACTCAGGAAAGATATCACAACACAACTCTAAAAATAAAATAAGTCATATAAGCATCATATTACAAGTCAGGGGCCTCGAGGGCTCGAATACAAGTGATCGACATAAACAAGTCAGCGGAAACAACAATATCTGAGTACAGACATAAGTCAAACAAGCTTGCCTTAAGAAGGCTAGCACAAACTGGGATACAGATCGAAAGAGGCGCAGGCCTCCTGCCTGGGATCCTCCTAAACTACTCCTGGTCGTCGTCAGCGGGCTGCACGTAGTAGTAGGCACCTCCAGTGTAGTAGTAGTCGTCGACAGTGGCGTCTGGCTCCAGGGCTCCAACATCTGGTTGCGACAACCAGGTAGAATGGAAAGAGAGAAAAGAGGGAGAAAAGCAACCGTGAGTACTCATCGAAAGTACTCGCAAGCAAGGATCTACACTACATATGCATGGGTATATGTGTAAAGAGGCAATATCGGTGGACTGAACTGCAGAATGCCAGAATAAGAGGGGGATAGCTAGTCCTGTCGAAGACTACGCTTCTGGCAGCCTCCGTCTTGTAGCATGTAGAAGAGAGTAGATTGAAGTCCTCCAAGTAGCATCGCATAGCATAATCCTACCCGGTGATCCTCCCCTCGTCACCCTGTGGAAAAGCGATCACCGGGTTGTCTGTGGAACTTGTCTGGATGTGTTTTATTAAGTATCCGGTTCTAGTTGTCATAAGGTCAAGGTACAACTTCGGGTCGTCCTTTTACCGAGGGACACGGCTATTCGAATAGATAAACTTCCCTGCAGGGGTGCACCACATAACCCAACACGCTCGATCCCATTTGGCCGGACACACTTTCCTGGGTCATGCCCGGCCTCGGAAGATCAACACGTCGCAGCCCCACCTAGGCACAATAGAGAGGTCAACACGCCGGTCTAAATCCTATGCGCGCAGGGGTCTGGGCCCATCGCCCATTGCACACCTGCACGTTGCGAGGGCGGCCGGAAGCAGACCTAGCATCGCTTATACAAGAGTAGGCGTTCCAGTCCAATCCGGCGCGCGCCACTCCTTCGCTGACGTCAAGAAGGCTTCGGCTGATACCACAACGCCGAGTGCCCATAACTGTTCCCGCGTAGTTGGTTAGTGCGTATAGGCCAGTGGCCAGACTCAGATCAAATACCAAGATCTCGTTAAGCGTGTTATTATGAAGCAATCGCGAACGCCGACCAGGGGGAAACATCCGAGAAAGTATCCCCGGTGTTCCGCGTTTTCGGACAGATGAACCAGAGGGGGAAAATTGCGTGTTTGCTATGCTAGGGATGTGTGGCGGATAAACGGGCTACGTATCCGGATTCGTCTCGTCGTTCTAAGCAACTTTCATGTAGAAAACATTTTCATCTGAGCTACGGTTTATTTTCTATTAATTTTTAAAGTTTTAAATCATTTTCTAGAATTAACAGATTATTTTAATTCGAAATTGCATTTATGATGTCAGCATGACATCAGCAGTCAGCTTTGACCTTTGACCAGTCAAGCTGACGGGTGGGTCCCGCTTATCATTGATTGAGACTAACTAATCAGGATTAACTAGATTAGTTAGACGATTAGGTTAATAAATCACAATTAATTAAGTTAATTAACTTAGTTAACTAATTAATTAATTAATTAGTTAATCAATTAAGTTATATTATTATTATTATTACTTAATTTTAATCTCTTTTTTTCTAAAACTGTTCTGGGGCGGGCCCCACATGTCAATGGCCCTAGGGGCCTTAGCGGGCACAGGGCGGTGTGGGCGCAGGGGCACGTCCACGAGCGCCCGATAGGGAGCCCGGGCGCTGGCCTCTGGTGAGACCAACAGCGCGGTCACCGGCGCCCACGACGCCGGCCAGGGAAGGCGTCGGAGGTGCGGGACTAAGGCGAGGGGAGCAGGACGGGGTCAGAGCGCCGGAGTTGGCCGCAGGCATGGCGGCGTCGCCGGCGCAGGGTGTGCAGGAGCGGGGCGTCGGGCGCATTCACGATGAGGGGCGAGCAAAGGCGGGAGCGCCGTCGCGCGCGCGCAGTCGACGCGGGCGGCGGGCGACGCACAGGAACGACAGAGGCGAGGGCCGGTGCGGGGGCCGCGGTGAGCGCGTGCTGCCCAGAGCGTGAGCTCCGGCACGCGGGCAAGTGCGCGAAGGCGCCACCGTGGGTGCGGCGCGCGAGGGCAGAGGGGAAGAGGCCGGGGGCCTCACCGCGGGGCGTAGGGACCAAGGCAGCGGGTGTCGAGGAGGAGGTCGGAGACGGCGTGACAGAGAAGAAGCAGGCCGTTGAGGTGGAGAAGGCAGTCCGGCGGGGTAGCGTGGTGGCGCGGGGGCGCCAGCGTTCGGCGGCGACGAGCGGTGGGGACGAGGGGATCGGGATCCCGATCCAGATCCAGAATGGGGGGGGGGGGGGCGAATGGGTGTCGGTGGGGCTAGGGTTTCGTGAGTGGGGGGATATGGGGAGTGAGGGGTGGCCGGTTGGGCCGGCCTGGTGGGTCGTGGCCCAGTTGGGCCGGTGGCCTGCTGGGCCGGAGCCCCGGGTGGGTGAGTGCTTTCTCTTTTATTTATTTTTGTTTTATTTTATATTTCTGTTTTACTGTTTTTATTTTAGTTTCCTTTTGAATTTGGTTTTATAAACTACACCACTGGTTCCTAATTTAGTTTTAATAAGTATGCCACTGCCCCATAAGTTTTTGGCAATAAAACAAATAGTTTAATATTTTATCAAATTGAAAAGGGTAGTTAGTTAAATGTTTTGCTGCTGTTTTAAATATTATAGTGCACTTAAACCTTTTATAAAATAGTGGTTTCTCCACAATAATTACCTATGCATTATTTGGCAACCCCCCAATATTTTAGTTTTAATATTTGAAAATATTTTATTGTTTGCTTGATTTTGAATTTGAATTCGAATAGGTTTCGAACTAACGCAAGATTAGTCACAATAATCGAGGTGACATGGCATCATTAGCGAAGGGTTACTGTAGGTTAATTATCCGGGTGTCACACCAACTCACACGCATGTCGTGTGTGGATAGTTTTAGGCTAAAGTAACTTTGTTTTTAGGCTGTCCATCGTCTTGGTTTCGGCGGTGGCATCCTCATGGCAACGCTGAATAAAGATTCTTCAGATCCTTCTCTAACAAGGCGACCGTTTCTACGGTTGGGGATGGTTTTGGAAACCAGTCTGTTCAAGTAAGGATGGTGTGGCAGTGGCATCCTCATGGTGGACATGTGTCCTCGTGCTCCGCTGTGGCGACGATGTGTGCTTCAACGCAGACACGGAGCTTGGGAGGTAGTCCAGGAGCGGATGTAGATTGTGGTCTGCATCGACGACATCTGAAAGATGGAATGTATGTTGGTTTCGTGGTTGATGGATTGCAAGTGTGGTTTCCTCCATCGGCATTTTAGTCATGAAGGGGTGCCAGATCTAGAGTTTGATGGCATGTCCGGAGTGTTGCTCCGGTCTGATTCGTTCAACGACAATGTCTTCACTTTTGATGAGCTACCTCGGAGGTCCGCAAAGCTGCATATCAGTGATGGAGCCGCGCCGAGCTCAGATGAGGAGGTAATCCATCATTCTTTTCTTTGGCGGCTGCTGTGGTGGTGCCGGAGGCAGGTGACGGGCGTTAGTGTCAAGCTCAGAGATGTTATGCTATATTTTCAGTTTTGTCATGCCGCTCCTTACGTGACTTGTAATTTAATCTTTATAATATGAATGAGACACATATTGTCATGAAAAAAAACTCCTACTGAAAAAGGACTCTACAACTATTTTCAACCTTCCGTTTCGGCGATGGACGGCCAGGATTCGTTGCTCCACCTCCCCAGCAGAGGGAGACCAGAACCCTCTCGTCTGTTGTCCTTTCTTCTTCCTCCCGCCCACCGCCCCCAAACCCCATCCATCCAGGTCCAGCCGAGCCCATGGCGGCCAAGCACCTGCTCTCCCGCGCCCGCCTCCTCCTCACCCGCCACCGCAGCCGCCCCACCATCCTCCCGCCCGCGCTCACCCGCCTCCTCTTCGGCGGGACAACCACCCCCGCCGAGCCGGAGGACGACGACAAGGCCAGGGCCCGGGCGGCGGCGGCGGCGGCGGCCGTCGCCCTGGACGCCAAGAGGGCCAAGCGGGAAGGCTCCGACGACGACGACGAGGGCGCCGGGCTGCCCTGGACGTCCTGGCGGCCCGACGTGGCCTGGCTGACCAAGGCACTCGAGCCCGCGCTGCAGCTCTACAAGCACTACAACTGGAAGCCATTCGCCTGTAAGCAAAAGCAACCCTCTTTTCTTTCCTCCTCCATTGATGTGCTTATCCACCTTTTTGCTGCCTCTGACTGTTCATTTGCTGCTCTAGTACAACAAATTTCGATGCAATGAGACACATGGATTAGGTTTTTATTAGGACACAGGAATAATCCAGATCTGCCATTCTTGTTGCTAAAATTTCCCTTTTTCACAACAAGCCTGAATCTTTTATGGATCAAATTGAGGGCTTGGTGTGTAATTTAACCTGCCCCCAAAATCACTACTTTCCTATCCTATGTATGTATGCCACACTGAAATCAATCAGGTACTCCCTCTGTCTCACCATTAGTGTCGCAGACTCAGTAAAACTTTGTACTAAATCAGCGACTCAGTTAGTGTCACAGTAACTACACTACCACATTTCGATTGTTAGTCATAACTGGCTAATTAGGTTAGAACTTGCTCCAATCAGATTTCTTTAATTAATTACAAAACTAAAGAGAAGCTAACATCGTGCAATCTGGATGCATGCAGCTGACAACATCCCCGCAAGCACCCGCACTTTTAGCGAGATCATAAGTGACCTCCAGCACAGCAAGGTGAGCATACAGGACTGGAGCCTCAGTGATCTTACCGTCGGTCTCTACCTCATTTACCTTACCCAAGCTTCCGCAAAGAATGCTCAAGCCTTCAAGGGCGTTCAGATTTCCTCCAATAAGAAGGTATGTCCTGCAGGCTTCCCTTCCCATTGTTGTACTCTTCGAAATCTTAATCGACAGACAGGATTATCTCAACAATCGTCACTTTCCCCAAGAAGAACATAAATAGTACAATCGGTCTGTTGGCTGCTGATGATGACCGAACATTAGATTTAGACTTTATATAGACTGTTTATGCTTCTGACAGACCATGCACTAGCTTGCACATCTGATAGGAATTCACCCCTTTCCCTTTTTTCTAGGTTCAAGAACTAATTTATCACCTTGAACTTGCAAAAGGTTGCTATAAGGGCAGTGCCACTGGGCTTGCAAAGCATAGCATGCTCCGGCCAAGGAATGTTTTAAAGTTTGTGAAAGATTCTAGTATCTTTAGACCTGGATATTACATCGGCATCGATCCACGTGCTAAACTGGTCATCCTTGGGATTCGTGGGACCCATACGGTTTATGACCTTGTCACCGATTTGGTTGCATTGAGCGATAAGAAGGTATCACCTAAAGGTTTCTCAACACACTTTGGAACCTACGAGGCCGCTCGATGGTACCTACGCCATGAGTTGAGCATCATCAGAAAATGTTTGGAAAAACACAAGGTGGGAAATAGTATTTTAGGCATAATATCTGCCTCTTCCTTTAATTTCCTCTGCTTATTTCCTTCTGTAATTTTCTTCAAAGCAAGCAGGACTACAAGTTGCGGTTGGCAGGTCACTCCCTTGGAGGAGCTTCAGCTGCATTGCTTGCTATAATGTTAAGGAAGAAGTCGAAGGAGGAGCTTGGATTTAGTCCCGACATAGTTTCAGCTGTTGGATTTGGAGTCCCACCCTGTGTATCGAGAGAGATAGCCGAGAGTTGCGCAAGCTATGTCACCACTGTTGTATTGCAGGTTTGTTTCGGGTTTTCTTTGGTGTATAAATCTTGTTTTGGTTGCTTCCCCTGTCTGAACTTTGTAGTTGACGTGTCTTCTGTCTTGCAGGATGATATAGTTCCTAGGTTAAGTGCAGCTTCACTGGCAAGATTGCGAAATGAGATAATTGAAACAGATTGGTAAGCACTGAAACTTAAGTTCAGCAAATGACAAAACATTTGTAGATTACATGTCAGGACATTTTCTTCAGGTTGTTTGGGCAAAGAGAACCCGGTGATTGATTATCCTTCTTGTTGTGGTGATTGAACTTCCTATGAATAGCTCCTTTTGCCCTCTAGCACATCATTATGATTTGGCACTTATATCTCTGAACTTTAAGTGAAATCATGTTAGAACACTCTTGTTGGATGTATTTGCATAGATAATATTTAATCATGATGTTTTGTAGGGCCAAAGTTTTGGAGAAGGAAGATTGGAAGCATATAGTGGATATCGTGACCAATGCTAAGCTAGTTGTTTCGTCCATCCAAGACGTGGCAAACAAACTTGCCGATTACGCCAAAGTTGTAACATCAGCTAGCTCCGGTGGTAAGTCCAAAATGATAGGAACTTATATCTCAGATCGCCCATTACGGTGTTTATTATTAGGCATTGTATGTATCTTACTGAATCTAGCATGGTTCTTGCTCCTGTCAGATGCCGCGAAAGACCAGCCCCGTCTTCAGGGCCCGACGAAAGTTTTGAAGCCTGACGGTGAAGAAGACGTCTATGTGCCTGAGGATCTCTTCCTCCCAGGGACGCTGTATTACCTCCAGAGGGACGTCGAGAATATAAATGGCGTTGAGGACGAGTCGTACACGCTCTGGAGAGGCAACGCCGGGGAGAATTTCCAGCGGATACTGTTGTCTGGCAATTTGATGTCTGATCACAAATGCGATAGCATACAGTACGCGCTCAGAGATGTGCTCAAGACTCTGCCCCTCCCTCTGCCCCTGCAGGAGGATTGATACTACCAAGTTCCAAAGCTTATGCAGAAAGCGGGCTTCGCAAAAATCGAGTGTTTTGTTGTACAGTTTTAGGTTATGCAAGGGATTGCCAAGAATGACAAAGTGCTAGGAAACTCTCAAGTTGCAGTTCAGAGTTTCTGGTGCTGATCTAGGTGTAGTACACCTCTTCTTTTTTTACAAGAGGTATATATAGTGTAACTCTTTGAAACTTGAGATAAAAGGGTGACGAGGCAGAATAAGAGTTCGATGGATCCATATCTGTTTTTCCTCTTTAGAACAAAGGTTTTTATCTTGAATCAGTATCCTAGGACCCATATAGTCATGGTCTCATAACTCGGTGAAATCATATTTGCAAGTTCAAAAAAATGCGAAAAAATGCATGAATACTGCCGTCCATGGACTTGAAAAAGGAAAAGAAGACGACGATTAATGTTGAGCAGAAACAACAAGAATACTACTTTGAAAGTTGTAGGCAGCAATAACAAAGGAGATCTTAAGCTGGTTGCTGGTGAAATCCATGGAGGGTTCAAGCTCATGAGCAAGGCCTGGCACGCCATCATCTCAAGACCCCTCTTCATCCGTGCCCACCTCCACTTGTAAAGAAGTAAGTCTGTAAGCCGGAAGCTTGATAGATTCAGAAGAGTAGCTCGATTCTGTTTTTTGAAAAAAATCGGTTTTTATCCCGTAAGCAGGCTCTCACGTGACATAAATCCGTTGTTTTAACCTTAACCAGTTCAGGGTCTTATTGAAAAAGAGTAACCGTTAAGAGTACAAACGGGCCACATAGCAGAGAGATTGTGACAACATGTTAGTTTATTCTAGCTCTCTGTAAGCCGGCTCTCACGTGACAAAGGCCGTCGTTTTAACCTTGACAAGTTCAGGGTCTTTGAAAAGAGTAACTGTCAAGAGTTCGGCGGGTCACCTGGCGGAGTAGCATCTTGCGAACAGGCAGGTTTAACTCAAATTTTCGGCTTGGAAATCAGATCACATGGGTGTGAACAGCTATGCTCGGTGAGCAGGAAGCCTCCATGTGACCAATGAATCAACTTGGAAACCGGATCTCATGGGTGTGGAGAGCTATGCTCGGTAAGCAGGAAGCCCCCATGAGACCAATGAGTCGGCTTGGAAACCGAATCTCATGGGTGTGAACATCTATGTTCGATGAGCAGGAAGCCCCCATGAGACCAATGAGTCGGTTTGGAAATCGGATCTCATGGTAACAGCTATGCTCGGTGAGCAGGAAGCCCCCATGAGACCAAGGAGTCGGCTTGGAAACCGGATCTCATGGGTGTGAACGGCTATGCTCGATGAGCAGGAAGCCCCCACGAGACCTTATGAACAGACAATAAAGACTCAAATTCTATGAAATGAAACGACAGAGGCCCCGAATTTTTAGGGATGCCAGCTTTTTATACTGATCAAAATATATACATTGATGAAGGTATGTACAGCACAAGAGCCGGTGGCTCAAGTGTAATATGGTCGTAGATGAGCAATGTTCCACGGCCGATGGGTCTCCTCCTCCGATGTGCGTAAGTCCTTGTTTTCTCGAATATCAATGAGGTAGTATGACCCGTTGTTCAGATTCTTGCTGACCACAAAAGGCCCTTCCCAAGGCGTGGATAAATTGTGCATATCTGTTTGATCCTGGATGAGTCGAAGCACCGAGTCACCTTCTTGAAAGGTTCGAGTTTTAACCCGGCGGCTATGATAACGGCGCAGATTTTGCCGGTATATCGCCGAACGAGCCGCCGCCAGGTCACGCTCCTCATCCAACAAGTCAAGAGCATCCTGACGTGCTTTTGCATTATCAGCTTCAACATAAGCCGCCACGCGGGATGAGTCATGACAGATATCACTTGGAAGAACCGCCTCAGCCCCGTAAACCATGAAGAAAGGTGTGTAACCCGTTGATCTGTTGGGGGGGGGTGGTGTTTATACTCCACAGTACGGAGGGAAACTCCTCGACCCTGAAGGAAATATGCCCTATAGGCAATAATAAAGTTATTATTTATTTCCTTAATTCATGATAAATGTTTATTATTCATGCTAGAATTGTATTAACTGGAAACTTAGTGCATGTGTGAATACATAGACAAAACATATAGTCCCTAGTACTTGACTAGCTCATTAATCAAAGATGGTTAAGTTTCCTAACCATAGACATGTGTTGTCATTTGATGAATGGGGTCACATCATTAGGAGAATGATGTGATGGACATGGCCCATCCGCTAGCTTAGCATTATGATCGTGTTAGTTTCATTGCTACTGCTTTCTTCATGACTTATACAAGTTCCTCAGACTATGAGATTATGCAACTCCCGAATACCGGAGGAACACTTTGTGTTCTACCAAATATCATAACGTAAAAGGGTGATTATAAAGGTCCTCTATAGGTGTCACCGAAGGTGTTTGTTGGGTTGGCATAGATTGAAATTAGGATTTGTCACTCCGTGTTTCAGAGAGGTATCTCTGGGTCCTCTCGATAATACTCATCGCTATAAGCCTTGCAAACTTGTAACTAATGAGTTAGTTGCGGGATGAAGTATTACGGAACGAGTAAAGAGACTTGCCGGTAACGAGATTGAACTAGGTATTGAGATACTGACGATCGAATCTCGGGCAAGTAACATACCGATGACACAAGGAACTACGTATGTTGTTATGCGGTTTGACTGATAAAGATCTTCGTAGAATATGTAGGAACCAATATGAGCATCCAGGTTCCGCTATTGGTTATTTTCCGGAGACGTGTCTCGGTCATGTCTACATAGTTCTCGAACCCGTAGGGTCCGCACGCTTAACGTTCGATGACGATTGGTATTATGAGTTTATGTGTTTTGATGTACCGAAGGTAGTTCGGAGTCCCGGATGTGATCACGGACATGACGAGGAGTCTCAAAATGTTTGAGACATGAAGATTGATATATTGGAAGCCTATGTTTGGACATCGGAATGGTTCCGGGTGAGTTCAGGCATATACCGGAGTACCGGGAGGTTATCGGACCCCCCGGGAAGTATATGGGCCTTATTGGGCCATAGTGGGAGAGAGGAGGAGGCGGCCAGGTGGAGGGCGCGCCACCCCCAAGCCCAATCCGAATTGGGTGGGGGGCCGGCCCCCCTTTCCTTCCTCCCTCTCTCCCCCTTCCTTCTCTCCTAGTCCAACTAGGGAAGGGGGGGGGGGGGAATCCTACTCCCGGTGGGAGTAGGACTCCTCCAGGGCGCACCATAGAGGGCCGACCCTCCCCCTCCTACACTCCTTTATATACGGGGAGGGGGGGGGGCACCCCATATGCACAAGTTGACATTGTTTAGCCGTGTGCGGTGCCCCCCTCCACAGTTACACACCTCGGTCATATTGTCGTAGAGCTTACGCGAAGCCCTGCACCGGTAACTTCATCATCACCGTCACCATGCCGTCATGCTAATGAAACTCTCCCTCGGCCTCAACTGGATCAAGAGTATGAGGGACGTCCCTGAGCTGAATGTGTGTTGATCGTGAAGGTGCCGTATGTTCGGTGCTAAGACCGGTCGGATCGTGAAGGCATACGACTACATCAACCTCGTTATCATAATGCTTCCGCTTTTGGTCTACGAGGATATGTGGACACACTCTCCCATCTCGTTGCTATGCATCTCATAGATAGATCTTGCGTGATCGTAGGATTTTTTTTGAAATTACCACGTTCCCCAACAGTGGCATCTGAGCCAGGTCTATGCATAGATGTTATATGCACGAGTAGAACACAAAGAGTTGTGGGCGATAATAGTCATACTGCTTACCAGCATGTCATACTTTGATTCGGCGGTATTGTTGGATGAAGCGGCTCAGACCGACATTACACGATGCTTACGCGAGACTGGTTCTACCGACGTGCTTTGCACATAGGTGGCTGGTTAGTGTCTGTTTCTCCAACTTTAGTTAAATCGAGTGTGGCTATGCCCGGTCCTTGTTGAAGGTTAAAACATCATACTTGACGAAAAATCGTTGCGGTTTTGATCCGCAGGTAAGAACGGTTCTTGCTAGAAGCCCGTAGCATCCACGTAAACTTGCAACAACAAAGTAGAGGACGTCTAACTTGTTTTTGCAGGGCTTGCTATGATGTGATATGGTCAAGCATGATGTGATATAAATTGTTGTATGAGATGATCATGTTTTGTAACAAAGTTATCGGCAACTGGCAGGAGCCATATGGTTGTCACTTTATTGTATGCAATGCAATCGCCATGTAATTATTTTACTTTATCACTAAGCAGTAGCGATAGTCGTAGTAACAATAGGTGGCGAAACTGATGCTATGATGTAGATCAAGGTGTCGCACCAGTGATGTTGGAGATCAGGACGATGCTCCGGTGATGGAGATCATGAGCACAAGATGATGATGGCCATATCATGTCACATATTTTGATTGCATGTGATGTTTATCCTTTATGCATCTTATTTTGCTTAGAACGTCGGTAGCATTATAAGATGATCCCTTACTAAAATTTCAAGGTATAAGTGTTCTCCCTGAGTATGCACCGTTGCGACAGTTCTTCATGCTGAGACACCACATGATGATCGGGTGTGATAGGCTCTACGTTCACATACAACGGGTGCAAGCCAGTTTTGCACACGCAGAATACTTGGGTTAAACTTGACGAGCCTAGCATATGCAGATATGGCCTCGAAACACTGGAGACCGAAAGGTCGAGCGTGAATCATATAGTAGATATGATCAACATAGTGATGTTCACCATTGAAAACTACTCCATCTCATGTGATGATCAGACATGGTTTAGTTGATTTGGATCACGTGATCATTTAGATGACTAGAGGGATGTCTATAGAAGTGGGAGTTCTTGAGTAATATGATTATTTGAACTTTAATTTATCATGAACTTAGTCCTGATAGTATTTTGCAAATTATGTTGTAGATCAATAGCTCGCGTTGTAGCTTCCCTATGTTTTTATATGTTCCTAGAGAAAACTAAGTTGAAAGATGATAGTAGAAATGATGCGGACTGGGTCCATGATCTGAGGTTTATCCTCATTGCTGCATAAATGAATTATGTCCTTGATGCACCACTAGGTGACAGACCTATTGCAGGAGCAGATGCAGACGTTATGAACGTTTGGCTAGCTCAATATGATGACTACTTGATAGTTTAGTGCACCATGCTTTACTACTTAGAACCGGGACTTCAAAAACGTTTTTGAAACATCACAGAGCATATGAGATGTTCCAAGAGATGAAATTGATATTTCAGATTCATGCCCGTGTCAAGAGGTATGAGACCTCCGACAAGTACTTTGCATAAAAGATGGAGGAGAATTGCTCAACTAGTGAGCATGTGCTCAGAATGTCTGGGTACTACAATCACTTGAATCGAGTGGGAGTTAATCTTCTAGATAAGATAGTGATTGACAGAGTTCTCTAGTCACCATCACCAAGTTACTGGAACTTTGTGATGAACTATAGTATGCAAGGGATGACGAAAATGATTCCCGAGCTCTTCATGATGCTAAAATCGACAAAGGTAGAAATCAAGAAAGAGCATCAAGTGTTGATGATTGACAAGACCACTAGTTTCAAGAAAAGGGCAAATGTAAATAAAGGGAACTTAAAGTAGAATGGCAAGCAAGTTGTCACTCCCGTGAAGAAGCCCAAAGCTGGACCTAAGCCTGAAACTGAGTGCTTCTACTGCAAAGGAAATGGTCACTGGAAGTGGAACTGCCCCAAATATTTG